>NW_026020250.1:823921-987468 GCF_900185275.1 Solanum verrucosum
CGAGGCACAAATCGCACTTTATATCTTACGGTTATACTTTCGCACAATGATTCATTTGTACAACATTGATATTATATTTTGATCCATGAACTATAAGATCAAAAACATCACTTTTCTAAGTGAAACAAAATATACTTGAACAGTGCAAATCATTTATCTGTCCACATTATATGACATATTCGAATTAAAGATGCTCGTAACCATTTATAGCATTGAGTTCTACTTCATATCAAAGATACCGTCGAGGATCATTTTGATATCGATTCCAATACGACATAACTTATCGAGATATCTTCATTTTTCATTATTTTCATGTACCTGAACCTTTGCAAAGGTTTTATGAAGTGCTGTGATAGTGCTCTTTCAAAGCACTTACCTCATTATCATGACCATTTTGATAATTTACTCCCCTCCTTCCTCAAGGAATTTTACGTTTGGAATCAATTGGTCTATCACGCTTCTAGCGTACCATAGACTCTGTCCTTCAAGGACTATTTATTGGAGCATTTGCAGCTTAATTAAAATATTGGGTCAGCAAATACATCTAGCAAATGATTTGCAACATTTTGCAAGTGAATTATCTCTTGAACTTCAAGTTCACTTTTTTTTCAACGAGGATCTAGATAATTCACTCCACACAAAATTTTCAGCTGCTAAACATATCTCCCCCTAATGTTAGGAAATCTAATATTTACCCCCAACCTCATTTGGGGATCCATCTTTGTGCGTGGTTGAGCAATAAAATCATATGTGCACGCATCAAATTTTTAGATGGAAATTATTTGGTTCCTGACCCTGAACCAATTGTGATGGGAGAACCTTGTTGGCTTGATGCATACATGTCACGATCCAAGCCTAAGGCCTAAACGTGACCGGCGAATGGGGAACCCGAAGGAACCCCAAACAAGCCTCATAGCGTATCATTACACATCCTTGGTCGCGGAAGCAATTAAAATGACCATAAGCGATAGGCATAATCAAGGGGAAATCGGGACTAAGGGAGCAAGAGAAAAAAAGGGAATGATACATAAATACCATAGATTAGTCAAGCTCAAGCATAATACACAACTTGTCCAACACCACATCTAAACATGGGTACTTAGCGGGGGCCAAGACAAACTACCGGGCTCACCCTCATAGTCAATACATAACTAAAAAGGAACAGTCTTATACATAGCAAGAGATCATGAGCAACGTCCCCGGAATGGAGGACTCACCAATAACCTTGATAGGAAATCGTATTAGCCACGCGGAAGAGGATGGTCAAGCGGTGCTCCGGTCCCTACATGGTGACATCATGTAGGCATAGAGTATGCGTTAGTACGTTTGAATGTACTAAGTATATGGGATGAAATGCAATGCTACAATAGATGGACATCATAGGAAAAATGCATAATCATACCCGATAGATAGCATATTAAAGAAATGATATGTATAATGATGCTTACATAAAAATCATATTTAGTGGGACGTAGTACATGTGTGGTGAGTGACCATCAATATAGTATTTTCCAAGGCCTACCACCCCCTTGGAGAGGCGAAAGAGGTACAAACCCCTCAATGTGGTTACCCGGGCCTACCACCCCCCGAGCTAGGGACCAAGGTACAAACCCCTCGATGTGGTTATACGGGCCTACTACCCCCCCGTACTAGGCAACCAAGGTACCAATCCCTTGATACGGTTACCCGGGCCTACAACCCCCCGAGCTAGGCTTGGTCGATTCACAACACTTATATAGAGAAAATCATATACATGTATCCATTTCATCATCATTTCAATGATTATATGACCATCCGACTCATAGGACGTACATTGGACATTCCATTTCCTAAGAATTCTATCAATGACATTTTATCAAACACATGGTGGGCTATTGTTCATGTAGATAAAATTATGTCTTTCAAGAGCACTAAGTCCAACCAATTCCGAAATCCATATAAATCAGCCCACCAACAACATACATATATATCTCAACCTTTATAATTTGATCATGGAAGCATGAAAACCATAAACATCACATAATAATTCCATTTCATGATAATATGCAAAAATAGACCATAATAGAATGTGTAGTAGTAATTCCATAATTCAAGAGTTCATAAATGATCATAAGGACCCATAAACTTGAAGTAAAATAGAGGATAAATGGTTGGACTTGTGGAAAGGAAGGTTTCCACAATCAACCCACATACCTCAACTTTGGAGAATCCTTGATGAAGATTGGAATGGAGAATTGAAGCTTGAGATTGAGTCTTGAATCCGGAATTAGAGCTTGAGATCTTTGAATTTGGTTGAAGATCTTGGTGAAATTTTGAAGAGGGCTTAGAGAGTGTTTTTGAGTGTTTTGAAGCTAGAAATAAATATAACTAAGTATGGGACATATCCTTTTTTTATAAAAGAAAAACGTCCCCAGCCCGCTACAGTAACTTAGCTCTCTGGAAATTGCAATTCTACCCGGACAGGTTTTACGAAAATGATCATAACTCCTTCATCCTAACTCGGAATGAGGTGAAACTAATTGCATTGGAAAGCTAACTCAAAGGGCTTTAATTTAATAGGTGGTGGCCCTTCCAGTTCCTTGTGTGCTAAGAGATATGCCCCTTTAAAGTTGACCCTCCAAATCGCATTTATTGCGATTTTCGAATTTTGATACGGTTGCTCTAAAATTCGGGTTAGACCCATTTCCCACTCAATTTGACCCCCTGAATAAGAATATGAAGTCGAATTTCCGAAACCATGCACGGATTTTGAGATATATGGAAATTACAATTATAGGTGTTTTCGAAGCACATTTTCGGGCATTTTTGGGGTCGTTTCAATACACGTTAAATAAAATCATCCCATATCAAATTTATTTTAGAGATTTTTTCTCATAATCAATGGTCTAGCTATAATTGGAGGCAAACAATTTCTTCTAAACCAATTAGTATTATCAACATAATTTTATAGTTTGGAACTGTGCTCTTGATTTAACAATTTGAGCAAACAACCTTACAAAAATCAATTTGTAAGTTGATACAAATGCACATGGGACCATACCATAAATGCATCTATTAAATCATAATAGTAAACGGTCCACATGGCAGGTGAACAGGGTAATATTCACCTTTTTATATGTTCCAAATAATTTCAGGGGATACAATCCCAACCTTAGCTGGTACAATGATCATTTTATCACGAGAACAAGTAACACATGAGTATTCTTGAAGAACCTTTTATTTCTTTAACATATAACCACATGAATTCTCAATTCTTTTGCGTCACATTTGAATCGAAATGGTCAACCGATTATGCCAACTGATATATATTCTAGTAAACTTCTAGTTTACTTTTGCATGAGATTCCATAATCATGCCTATATTTGTATACAACAAACAAGAGAAAGGTGGGTAACCTTTTATGTAAATATTCATAACCTGCTTTTATTGTAGTAATCTGAAGATATTTAATCTTTCAATAATTTACAGTCTCAATATAATAATTTTTTCTACTCCTCTGAAACATAAAAAGTTTCTTTTGAGACTTACTACAACCTCAATATTATGAATTATTTCATTTTCAAGATAGTAACAAATTAGTCCTTTCGAAACTTTCAAATAATTTTATGTACTGCCACAAATTTCACAGCACCATTCATATGGTGACCATCTCCTTCAAGGAGAAAATTATTATTATTGTCATGGTTAAAATTATTACATGCAAGACTTATTTCTTGACAATCAATAACGAATTTGTGTTGTGACACAACAACATTTATTTTGATCATGACCACAACCTTTATAAAAAGAATTATTTCTTTCTTTTGTCCTACAATAGTTCATAATAAAACATACCACAATATTTGTGTAGTACTCAAAGTATATGACCAAATAATTAATTAATGTAAAATATATTTTTTTCCAATCTCTCAAGCCTTCCGTAGAGGTGGGATGTGACATTTATCCAACAATACATGAACATATTCTTATCCATACGAACACAAGTCACATTTTCTTCAAAAAAATGGACCATAACCATTTGTACATGCTCCATAAGTTTTTATCAGAAACTCATTATTATGCTTTGACATTATCAAATTTATGTGACTCACCTCAACATCACTTTAAGAGGTCAAATGTACCAAATGTACTACCACTTTGTATTCATTTATTTTGATGGAGGATTTACAAAACTTTTCAAATTGGGTTGCATCAACAACAATGTGCCCAATATCTTTTCATACCACTTTGATGGATAAAAATTACCTTCACATTTGAAGGAGCATCTTAAGAAACAATGTGTCCAATAACCTTTCATACCACTTTAATTGACAAAATTACCTTCACATTTGAAGGACCATCTTAAGAACCCATAATGTTCTTCTTTTTAATTACCACAATGATGACCATTAATATTTTACCACACTCATATTCATACATTCAACCACTTGTTATTTTTCAGACATATTATTCACTGCTACCACATTCACATAAGAAAATGGAGCAAGTTAATTGGGCAAATTTCATAACTTTCAGTCAAAAGTATACAACATTATGTTAGTCATCATCATATCATCACTATAGTGCATTAGGACTTAAACCCAATGTCTTACCCATATAAAGATGTTTTTGGTCCTAAATCAATGAAACTTGAACCCAACTTCTTATTATCATGGTGCACCGAGACTTTAACTCTGTGTCTTACCCACTTGGTGCAGTGTAACTTGAATTCACTATCTTACCCTCAATCAGTGTCTTGATAAACCAAATGCGTTACCAATTTTTTTTTATATCGAAAATCATAAATATAATCTGAATTTCACTTAAAGTACAAGTTAAAATAAATTAAGACCTTTTAACATTCCTTCTCAATAAACTTTGTTAGTACAAATAATATATTAATAACTCAACAAATAAATTTTAGATAAAGAAAAATAAAAAGGTACAAAAGTAACCAATAATGATAATCTAATCAATATGTATATGCCACATAACTCAACAACTTATCTTTTAATAAAACAAGATCATAAAGAACAATTTCTTTACAAATTATTAACCTACAAAACTAATTTTACTTTTTATATATATAAGTGATCAAATTAAAAGTTTGCTCAAAGTAAAAGTAACTTGCTGAACTCATATGATTTTGAGATGGTAAGAAAACTAATGATGCATAATCAAAAGTAAAATATAAAATAGATTATTTAGTAATTTACCTTGTTTCTGAGAGAAAAATAAACACAAATATTTTTATCTTCTTTATATTTACTTTGCTTCAATCCTTCAATAGTAGAACAATCGTGCTGATAACGTGTTGTAAAACTAAAGCAAAATAAGACAAGAAATATAGAAGATGAAAGCAATAGAAATAGGGAGACAAGAGATGAGAGCTTTTCTTATTATTCCAAGTCTTCAAGTTTATCCAATAGGAACCCTTATGCCTCTATTTATAGTGTAACATAGAGGCATACAAAATGTTAGTCATAAACATGACATTAACCATGAATATAAAAAAGAAGGTTATGAAGGTGAAAGGTTACAAGAATAATTATTATAAAGATGGAGGTTATCTTCATAATGGAGGAAAGTAATGTAGTAACTTCTTAGTGTAGTGGATTATCTTCATAATGGAGGGAAGTAATGTAGTAACATCTTGGTGTAGTGGACATCCACAATATATTATTTTATAACAGTCATATCATTATTGGTACTTTTAAAGTAAGCGTTTTTTTTGACAACTTATTCTATTTATTTTTTTAAAGATTTGTATCATAATCTGATTATTAGTTTATTAGAAATAAAAAATAACTATTATTTTACTATATATCAGAGATCTACAGTTCTATTTTGAATAGATATAATTAATAATTAGAGATATATATTTATATTCTGAATATATATAATTCATAATTACTATTGTTTGAGATCCTAAGCTAAAAAAAGAAGAAGCTTGAGTATGACTTATTTTTTTCCTTTTATTTCCACTTTGAGTCCTTTTTGTTATTATGTCTAGTAAGTTTTATTTGGAAATAATTCTAGGTCAAATATAGAAGTTAGTATGTACTTAGAAAATATAGGCCATGTTTTTTTAATTTATTAATGGGGTCTCGGAGTTTGTCATATCATTATTGGTACTTTTGAAGTATATGTTTTTTGGTGACAACTTATTTAATTTTTTTAATGATTTGCATCATAATCTCATTAGTTGATCATAAATTAAAAATTAAAAATAACTATTATTTATTATATAATTAGAGATCTATAATTATATTTTGAATATATAAAACTAATAATTAGAGATTGATAGTTATATTTTGAATATATATAATTTATAATTATTATTGTTTGAGATGTTAATTAAAAAAAAGTTCGCCCTCCTCCTCAATTTTGCTCCACCTCTCTCCTTGTCCCTCTCTCTCCCTCTCTCACTTTGTATTTTCTATTTTTACCTCTTCCTCTCCCACTCCTTCTCGCTCTTTGTATTTTGTATTTACTGTGAAAAATAAAGATGATTTTTTGGAGGTACAAAAAAAATCTTAGATATTTAGAAGAACTTTCTAGAATTTTGTAGAGTAAATATCTTTGATAATTATACTTGAGAAAAATCTAGATGTACTAGATTATTAGATATTTATTGTAAAGTATAGAAATATCTAGATTCTTGTTACATAGTTAGAAGATAAGGATATCTAGATATTTCTTGTAGATATATCTATAATGATTTCTAGAAGCATCTCTATACAAGTATAAATAGGGGTGACATTAGGCATTTGTAATCAACCCAATAACAACTTAAACCAAATAGTCTTCTTCTACAACAAAGTTCTTTTATCCAAAATACTCTTTCTCCCTTGTAGCTTCCTCTTCTTTAGTTGAGTCTTCCGATATTAGTTAACGATCTTGGACTAGCAGTAGGTTTCCTGATTATGCTTTTCTTCTACTATTCTCTACATGGTATCGTAGCCATAGCCACACATTGGTTTCTGGATTTTAGTTCAAGATCGGGTTGGTGGTAGATTCAACTAGTTTGTGTTGATGGAATTAGCGGTCGTGTAAATGGATTGGGGGATGGAGTTGTTGAATTAGTCCAATTACAGGGTATGGAAAACATGTATGGAATCATACCTTGTAGGCGAAGATTTGTGGGTTGTTGTGAATGGGAGAAACACAAGTCCTCCTGATGACGGACCGGAAAATTTTAGTGCATACAAGAAGTGGAAACAAATTAATGCGAAGGAGGAGTTCATTTTGAAGAGGACAATATCCTCCGATTTATTTGATCATATTATAAAGTATAAATTAGCTCATGAAATATGGAGGACCCTCGATCGTTTGTTCAATAAGAAGAATGAAGCTCGACTACAGATATTGGAGAATGAATTGGATAACACCACTCAAGGTAGTCATTCTATCGTAGAGTATTTTTTGAAGATTAAGAACTTATGTTCTGAGATATCTTTATTTAACCCAGAAGAGGCTACTTCTGAAGCACAAATGAGAAGAATAATCATTCGTGGTTTGAAATCTGAATATATACAATTTGTGATGTTGATTCATGTATGGGCTCAACAACCATCCTTGGAGGAATTTGAGAATTTGTTGTCGTCACAAGAGTTACTAGCCAAACAATTGGCTGGTGTAACACCTTAGATTTGAGAAGATGGAAAAAATGCAGCTTTTCAGGATCTGGTGTCAGAACCAATGGAAGCCACCGACGGACCGTATGTTAGACCACGGACCGTAAGTGGGGTCTCGTAATTGGGTTCCAGACTTAGGGGTCTCTAATCCCACCCATGGCCAGCCAGTACGGTCCGTTGTTGGACCTAAGGACCGTAGGTAAGGGTCAACAACTATTTAGAGGAAAATGACCTTTGGTTCAACTTCAAACGGTCATATATTTATCACAAAATGAATTAGGTGGATTATGACCTATCAAATTAAATATAATTGAATCCTCTTTCCAATGCCACCGAAGTGGCTAAAATCCAAGCTCAGAGTAAAAAATTATGCTCGTTTTAGTGAAGCCATGTCGAGCAGAGCACAAACTACGACCTAGTTGATGGGCAGTGGTTCAAACAACAGCCCGTCAGTCCCCTCATGAGTGGCACTTCGTATGCTTTAAGTCTGGGTCATTTTTGTCTTTTCCCCTATGCTTTAGGCACTTAATTTACGTCATTTGATGCCTAAACTACGTCATTTTACTCATTTTAAGCCTACTAATATAGTCAGACAAACCCAGAACCCTCATTCTTCAAAAATCATCCAAGTTAGAACGAAAAGAATAGAGAAAGAAACGCCAATTTCATTCAAGAACAAGCAACAGTGTTCTTAAAAGTTCAGCCCCAAAATCTAAAGGATTTCTCTGTAGATTTCGTCACCAGGTATGTGGGATTTCACTATTGTGTTCCTTTCACCCATTAGGTCCATAGAATTAAGTTAGTTCTTCAAATACTCATAAGGTGTTCAAACGCAGGGTTTCTAGATTTTCAAGATTTATTGTGATTATAGTTCCTTTTATCTAAATAACTTGTTTCTTGATAACTTAGTATAATTACTTGCATAGAACTCAGAACTCTAGCTTGTGTAAATTTATCCTAGGTCATGAATTATACATGCTAAGCCAGTTAGACAGAAATTCATGCTTCAGATTTTGAATGTCATATTCTCAAGTATATAAATGTTGCCTTCTCAGTTAGCATGTAAGATTTTGAGCTATTCATATTTAGTGCATTTTAGCTTCATGAATATTCAGATGGGAGTATACTTAGCACTGAGTTGAACTAGGGTTCAACATACCCTGAAAGTCCCTGAACTACGTGCTGTGGGACATCAATTTTAGTGATCACGCCACAATCATGCTAATATACCCCTGGCAAGATATAATGGGTCCTCTTGATGTGGCGCTCTTGTGGTTTATGTCGGTTAATAGTAGCTCCCACAATCAAACTCTTAGTGTATTGACCATGTTTTCAACAATTACTTCAATAAACAGTTCGACGTGTTATTGATGTACCATGAGTTTTTGGTACTATTGATACGTTTCACTTAGGATTTGTGAATGTCTAGGGCATTTTTGTGTTGGTTTTATCTGTTTTTTATTGTAATTTCAGGAAATAAACTCAGGCGTGAAAAGATGAAGATGTAGCAGAGGCAAGTGCTAAAAAGAGCCACCTACGGAGGAACCTATGGACCATAGGATGAGTGACGTCCCGTATATAAGGGTCATGGGACGACCATGCATGGCAAAATTGAAGCTCATGGAAATCTGACCAAGTGTGGAACCACAGTGGGGGCTGACGGACCGTCGAATGACTTACGGTCTGTTCTGCAGCTCCGTAGAAGTGATCAGAGGAGTGGCTCCAGTACCTGAGTTGGAATAATCTAAGTATTGAGCAACAGAGGTGACCGACGGTCCGTTGTCTCACTGACGGACCGTGCTTCTGGTTCATGGAAGCTCACTGCAGAGGTGGATTTTTGAAGATTTCAAATCGGCTATATGGAGCCACGGAAGAGACCTACGGACCGTCATTCGACTTACAGACAGTAGGTCAGCCTCGTGGAATGGAGACGCGTCCTGCAGTTTTATTTCCTTATTTTGTTTCCCTTTTATTTTAGGATTTGTTTTCTATAAATAGGGTATGTAAACCTCATTTTTGGGGGTTAGATTTTATTACTTTTACTCTAGTTCTTGACTTGGGGATATTAACTTGCAACTTTAGCAATTCTTAATTTCCTAAGTTCATTTTTGAAGATTTTGGTGTTGCAATTCAAGTTGAATTTCTGGGTTTATTATTCTTCTTATGTAAGTTCATAATTCTTTCATCTAAAACAATGAATTATGTTCATATGATTATGAGTAACTAAACTCCACAACTAGGGTTGTGGGAACCATGAGCGATTAACAAAGTATGAATAGTAAATAAGCAATTCTTGAATACTGTTTTGCATGCATTGATAATTCTTTCGTTTAAAAGTGTTTTTAACGGTGTGCAACGTTAGAACTCGCCTTGTTACTACTTGTCGGACCAAGGAGGTAATCAACAAGAAAAGAATTATCAATATAGATTTAGTGTGATACTATCTAATAGTCCAGTGTCGATTGGTGCGAAGTAATAACTAAGCCAAACATCGATGTTATGTCTAATATAAGGTAAAGGTAAGGGTTAGTAAATTATACACACGTAGCCGGACCAAGGTGCAGGGTGAAATTCTCTAGATGTCGAACTAAGGATTTAGAGATACCTTGCTTATCACCTTGCATGTAGTACATTAGGAAAGGATTTCTATTACTAGGATTACTGCATTATGAGCTTGTGGGGAACACGTATACCCTAGTTAATTCTCTCATCTTGATAACAATCAAAATTGAATTTTGTTTACTGATTACTTATTGAATTCTTACAATTTGTTTCACAAATCCCCTCCTTTAATTACTTGTTTCTGGAAGTAATTTGACTAAACGAATATAATTGTTGGTTAAAGTGAAATCTAGACCATTTTCCTCGTGGGTTCGACCCCAACCTACAAATTGGGTTCTTTACTTGATAACGATCGCTTATGCTTCTTTAGGGAGGTGTAATTTGAGCATATCCAATTTTGGCGCCGATGCCGGGGAATTTGGCTTTTAGATTTATTTTAACTACATTATTGAACTTTAGTCAAATATTTCCTAATTTTACTTTTTCTTTTTGTTTTTGTCTCTCTCAGGTTTTGACTCTAGTGTATGCCATGTACACAGAGCCAAGGTGAACCACTTACGCCTTAAGGTCCAGAGTTGAACCGAACTTTGAGAAGAATGAACAATCAAAGAGTTCAAGTTAATCCTATTGGAGGCAATCTAGGTGATGAAGTCGAGTTGCAACCTCTGAGGGTAGTTGGTGGAGATAACCAGGTTCTAGCTAAAAATCAACTGGAGATGCAGTGAGGGTGCATGGTCCACCAGGCCCACAACTGTATGACAACTTTAGGGGTAACGTCAATATTGATGACTCTGATAGACCTCTTGTTCTACCCCCTTTGCCTCCGGGGCACACATTTGTAGTGACCAGTAGCTTGATGCAGATGCTTACAACGAGGGGCTTGTTCTGAGGGTTGCCATCGAAGGACCCACATGCTCACATAGAAAAGCTAAGGGTGAATTGCAAGAGCTGTGTTGGTCGACCAGACTTAGATATGGATGTCATCAGATTGTGAGTGTTTCCTCTATCACTGATAGGCGATGTTGTTGTATGGTTCACTGAGCTTCCTTATAACTCAATCTATACATGGAACCAACTGAAGGATGTGTTCTGAGCAAGGTATTATCCAGTGTCCAAGAAGCTCAATCACAAAGATAAGGTCAACAATTTTGTGGCATTACCTGGAGAGTGTGTGAGTAGCTCTTGGGACAGGTTCACTGCGTTCATAAGAGGTGTCCCGAATTACCGTATTGATGATGAGTCGTTGAAGGAATATTTCTATCAAGGTAAAGATGACAACAATAAAGCAGTGCTTGATACTATTACTGGAGGTTTATATGGTGAGTGCACATACGCACAGATTGCAGAAAAACTGGAGAAGATCTCTCGCAACAATAAAACATAGAGCACTAGGAGGTCGGATACTGTGAGAAACACATTTGCCGTTCATGCTACAAACAACCAGTCTACGGATAAGATTCATGAGGAGATGGCTCAGATGAGGACCGAGTTGGGGTTGGTATTGAAACATATGAGTGAAGGTGCGGAAAAGGTAAATGTTGTGAACTACTTGACTAGAACTCCACCACCTATTGAAGAGTGTTACTATGAAGAGGATGCTTATGCGATGAATGATCAGACGGGGGGTTTTCGACCAAACGCCCAAGGATCCAACACGGAAAATTGGCGCCAAGGTCAAGGAAACCAAGGTGGAACTATGGAAATTACAACCGAGAGGGTCAATATGTCCGTTATAGGAACTTCAATAGCGACAACAACTACAACTGAAACAACGATGGCAATAGAAATGATCGGGTTGGACCTTATATTCCCCCTCAAAATTGGGAATCTGGTACTAGGGAAGCTGGAGGCAATATAGCGCGTATTGAAGATATGATGCAGAAGATGATGAGAAGGTTTGATGCAACTGATGAGAATGTAAATGAGATGAAAAACGGCTTCTCTGGTGTTGGTCAAAAGGTTGATGCCCATGCAGTGTCAATAAAGCATCTAGAGCAGCAGATGACTTAGTTGTCTACTATAGTGAACCCACGTCAACTTGGCACTCTTCCTAGCAACACAATCTAGAATCCAAAGAATGATGGTCATTGTATGGCAGTTACTACTCGAGGGGGTAAGCAAACCATTGATCCACCTATGCCATCTGTGGTGGATATTGAGATTAGAAAAGAAGATGATGTGGTAGAGGTTAGAGAAGAGTCTGAGAATGCGACAGAGAAAAAAGTAGAGATATCTCAGAAAGTGGTCCCTATACCTAGACCTCCACCACCTTTTCCACAGAGGTTAGTGAAGAAGACTGAAGATGGTAAATATTGCATGTTTATTACTATGTTGAAATAGCTTTCCATCAACGTTCGATTGATAGAAGCCTTGGAGCAAATGCCTGGGTATGTGAAGTTTATGAAAGATATGGTGACAAAGAAAAGGTCTGTGAGTTTTGAAGATGATGATAGATTGCAACATTGTAGCACTATCGCTACAAGGTCTCTTGTGCAGAAGAAGGAAGATCCTGGTGCTTTCACGATTCCATGTACTATAGGGTTGTTACACTTTGCTAAGGCATTGTATGATCTTGGTGCTAGCATCAACCTCATGCTATTGTCTATTTATAAAAAGTTGGGTCTAGGAGATCCCAAGCCTACTACAATGCGGTTACTTTTGGCCGATCGAACCGTAAAAAGACCCATTGGTGTACTCCATGATGTGCTAGTAAAAGTGGAGTCATTCATCTTTCTAGCGAATTTTATGATTCTTGACTCTAAGATTGATTTTGTGGTTCCCATAATCCTTGGGAGGCCATTCCTTGCCACATGTCATGCATTAGTTAATATGGAGAAGGGGCAGATGAAGTTCAAACTGAACAATGAATAAGCAACTTTCAATATTTGTAGGTCCATGAAGCATAGTGGTGAGCTCCAAACGGTATCTGCTATAACTTATAGAGTTGAGAGTGGAACAAAAGTGCAAATTGAAGAGCGACTCGGTGTTGAGGCACTAGCAGCAGTTATGATGAATTTCGATAGTGATGGTATTGAAGAGTACAATTAGTTGGTAGTTGCACTCGATAGATGCAAATATCAGTCAAAACCAAAGAAGTATGAGTTAGACATGAAGAATCGCGAGTCTCCACCCGTGAGACCATCTATTATGGAGGCACCGAAATTGGAGCTTAAGGCTCTACCACCGCATCTGAGGTATGTATTCTTGGGTAGATATAATACTTTGACGGTCATCATTGCGGCAGATTTAAATGCGAGACAAGTAGAATGCTTGGTGACTGTGTTAAAGAGGTTTAAGCGAGCTATATGGTGGACTATTACGGATATTATTGGGATTTCTCTCGGTATTTGTTCCCATAAAATCCAACTCATGCCATATCACAAACCTAGTATTGAGCACCAAAGAAGATTAAATCCACCTATGTAAGAGGTAGTTAAAAAGGAGATCATCAAGTGGTTGGATGCTGGAGTTATCTATCCCATTGCAGATAGTAGTTGGGTATGTCTTGTTTAATGTGTGCCCAAGAAAGGTGGGATAACTGTGGTTCCTAATGAGAGAGACGAGCTTATTACGATGTGGCCCGTGACTGGATGGAGAGTCTGCATGGACTATCGGAAGCTAAATGCTTGGATAGAAAATGACCATTTCCCTATGCCATTCATGGATTAGATGTTGGATAGACTTGTTGGTAAGGGTTGGTATTGTTTTCTTGACGGTTATTCTGGCTACAATCAAATTTCTATAGCTCCGGAAGATCAAGGGAAGACCACATTCACTTGCATTTATGGGACTTTCGCCTTCAAATGGATGCCCTTTGGGTTGTGCAATGCTCCAGCGACCTTCCAGCGTTGTATGATGTCGATATTCTCTGATATGGTAAAGGACACTATTGAGGTATTTATGGATAATTTCTCTATGGTAGGTGACTCTTTTGATCGATGTCTGAATCATTTGGCTGAGGTGCTTAAAAGGTGTGAAGATTGCAATCTGGTGCTAAATTGGGAGAAATGCCACTTTATGGTGAAAGAAGGGATAGTTCTAGGTCATCGAATTTCTGAGAAGGGCATTGAGGTAGATAAAGCGAATGTTGAGGTAATAGAAAAACTTCCTCCACCTATCTCTGTAAAAGGTATTAGGAGTTTTCTTAGGCATGCAGGTTTTTATAGGAGGTTCATCAAAGATTTCTCAAAAACTGCATATCCTTTGTGCAAACTGCTCGAGAAGGAGTGTAAGTTCCATTTTGATGATGCTTGTCTAAGAGCATTGGGAGAGTTGAAGGAGAAGTTAGTCACTGCACCTATCATTATTTCACCAGATTGGGGACAACCGTTTGAGGTAATGTGTGATGCAAGTGGAGTAGCGCTAGGTGTGGTATTGGGACAGAGGCGAGAGAAAATTCTCCATCCTATTTACTATGCTTGCAAAGCTCTGAATGTGGCCCAAAAGAATTATACTGTGACTGAACAAGAGCTTTTTGCTGTGGTTTTCGCATTCAAAAAATTTTGATCTTACCTACTTGGTATTAAGGTCATAGTGCATACTGACCATTTTGCATTGAGGTATTTGATGGCAAAGAAGGATGCAAAACCGAGGTTGATTAGATAGGTATTGTTGCTGCAAGAGTTTTATTTTGTGGTAAAAGATAGAAAGGGGACCGAAAATCAAGTTGCCGATCACTTGTCTAGATTATAGGAAGAGGCTATGCTAAAGCTTGGTGATAGGGCTGAAATTAATGATACTTTTCCAGATGAACATGTATTGGCTTCTTCTCATGATCTGATTCCTTTGTTCGCAGACTTTGCTAATTATTTGGCAAGCGATTTGGTGCCCTCGGACTTGTCTTTTTACCAAAGGAAAAAGTTTATGCATGATGTGAAGAAATTCTTTTGGGATGAGCCTTACTTGTATCGTAGTTGTGCTGATGGGATTATTCATCGATGTGTGCCCGAGGTTGAGATGTTGAGTGTACTTGAAGCATGTCATTCATCGCCTGTTATTGGGAATCATAGTGGTATTCGATCTGCGCATAAAATCTTGCAGTGTGGGTACTATTGGCCTACCATCCACCAAGATGCTCATGATTTCGCTAAGTCTTGTGATCGTTGCCAAAGAGAAGGAGGGATTTCAAAGAGGCAAGAACTTCCTATGAATCCTATATTGGTGATAGAGTTGTTTGATGTATGGGGCATTGATTTTATGGGTCCATTTGTGAGTTCACATGGGATGAAGTATATTCTTGTTGCGGTTGATTATGTATCGAAGTGGGTGGAAGCAGTTGCGCTCCCCAACAATGAAGGTAAAAGTGTCACCGCATTCTTGAAAAATATCTTCTCCAGATTTGGGACACCGAGGGCGATTATCAGTGATGGAGGTTCCCACTTTTTTAATAAGTTGTTCAAGGCGCTACTTGAGAAATATGGTGTCCACCACAATGTAGCCACTCCTTACCATCCGCAAACTAGTGGGCAAGTTAAAAGTGTCCAACAGAGAGATCAAACAAATTTTGGCAAAGACTGTGAATGCTAATAGAACAGATTGGTCAAGGAAGCTTGATGATGATCTATAGGCCTATCGCACTGCATACAAGACTCCCAAAGGTATGTCTCCTTACCAACTTGTATATGGGAAATCTTGCCATTTACCTGTGGAAATAGAGCATAAAGCTTTATGGGCGATGAAAAAGCTAAATTTGGATTGGGGAGCCGCATCTAATCAAAGAATGAATGACTTGAATATGCTTGATGAGTTTCGCTTAAAATCTTATGAAAGTTCAGCCTTGTACAAAGAGAAGATGAAGAGGTATCATGATCAAATAATTGAAAAGCGAGAATTTTTTGTGGGTGATCTTGTGCTTCTATTCCACTCTAGGTTGCGCTTGTTTCCGGGCAAACTCAAATCCAAATGAACTAGACCATTTTTTCTCACAAAAGTGCTCCCCCAGGAAGCGGTTGACCTTGAGAACAGTGAAGGAACAAGGTTCATGGTTAACGGGCAAATGATCAAGATCTATCTGGGAAACACAGAAAGTGTGCAAGAAGTTGTTGAGGCCTATCATCTTGATGAAGTCTGAGTAATCAAAAGGCTTGCGTCGTGCCGCGACGTTAAAGTAAGTGTTGCTTGGGAGGTAACCCAAGATGTAAAATCTAGCCAACAATAGGTCGTTTAGTAGTTGCTTCTCTGTACTCAGTTAGACAATTGTTTTAGTTTTGTTTTAGTGTTGGCTAGATATAAAATAGGTGGGCCGTGTCTAAAAAGTGTCCAGAAAATGTAAAAACAATGGGCTAATGGTTACTACATCTGCAAGGGTGAGAAGCAGAATGTGCAAAAAATGTCTGGTGCAGCGGTCTACGAACCCCATCGACGGTTTGTCATTCACTCCACGGACCGTAAATGGCGTTCGTAGGCCCCAGGTAAGTCCCAAAATTTTTCTAATTGTTGAGGTGATCTACGGTCTCGACTTACGGACCGTAGATCGACCTACAGACTGTAAGTGAGGTCTCGTAGGTCGAAACCCTAGCCTTCCCGACCCGACCCGGACTTCCCCTATTTAAAAAGCCCAAAGTTTAAACCATTTCCCACTCTTTCCAAAACTCCCATCTGAACCCCCACACCCAAAATCCACAAATTCACTCCCTCACACCACCCTCTATTAGATCTCCCAAAGGAATTCACCCCTAAAATCCACACACTTACAACCTTCCCATCTTTCCCGCAAATTCCCATCTTCAAGAGAGTCCGGTGTTCGGGTATCCTACAATGTTGGGTCAAATTCAGTCGGAGTCTAAGTCTTAGCACGCAATCACACCAATCCTCATTTCATGTATGGTAACTGACTGTCCCCTCACTTTGAATTACGATTCATAGCTTGGATAGGGTTAGTCGGGAGTGGGTCTTGACCTTGGGTAGCAATCATCCTTAAATGCCTATTAAATATGAAATTTAAATGCCCTTGGGATGATGGTCAGTGATTGTAGGTAATTCTAACTTAAAACCTGTAGAACTTTGAGTCTAAATGTAAGTTTCAACTTAGGGTTCCATAACTTGTATGAATGGTGTGCTTAACTGAATTATCGGACCCCCGAGAATGACGAACTAGCATGTGTAGTGTTGAAATGCATGATTAGACTTGCTTAGTGCTGTTGTTGATCCTCTTGTCTGTCTAAATGATAAAGCACTGATGCATAAAATTGGCCTAGAACTATCCATGAGACCCGGTTCCACGGACCGTCGTTTAGTGGAGGACCGTTGATCAGGTCTGTGACTAGGGCACTTGGGAAATTTCCCAAGTGTGACACAACGGAGGTGGACTACGGTCCGTGGAATGACCTACATACCATTCTGCATCGCCGTCGTTTCCATCTGTGACTATGCCCTGGTTACTTCTGACGTACGGAGCAGGCCCACGGATCGTAGGTTGACGTACGGACCGTTGGTTCCCTCTGTCGGTTACCACTGTAGCTTATTGTATTTTTTTTCTCATTATTACTTGTGTTGGGTACTAACATCTCCTCCACAGGTACCATGATACCAAACAAGAAAGTCGTCATCAATAGGGGCCAGTCAAAATCAATGGTGCCGACCTTACGACTTATCGATGATGATACCGACAGACAACAGGACCCGAATTACTCATCCACACCTGCTCGGACCGCTCAGAACCAGTCCAAGAAGGTGCTCCCCAACGTAGTCACTGCCTCCAGTCTGATGAGGAGGATGCACTGATCGGGTCACCAACTAGGTTCCGGTCCGATTATGCGTCCAACTCTGTTGCCCGGTCTAGGTCCGGGTCCAACACAGGTTCAAGTGCACATGAAGCGGCTGCCTCGTCTGATGAGACATCTAGCTCTGACAGGATTCACATCCCTCAAAATGACCAACCAGATTTTGTAGACGGAGAGCCGAACAGGTGGTGCATCGAGGGGCAATGGCAGATTTACCGTGACGTCAGGATGAAAAATGCCAAGGAAAAGATGGCCCGTATAATTACGGAGGAGCATAGAGTTCTCACTGGGAGCCTTCACACTATGCCAGAGATCCACCAGCTTTTCCAAAGGCATAAGTGCAAGTGGATGGCTCGTGATCTAGGTACTTATAGCGAGGAGATTGTGCGGGAGTTTTACGCTTCCTATGCTGCCACTCTCCGAGGGCAAATTCACAAGAACGCCAAGCCCGCAACACAAGACCCCCTCACATCCACCATAGTCTGAGGTGTCACGGTGAACTTATCCCACACCACCATCAACCGGTTTCTTTATGGTCCTAACTCTCACCACACATGGGCGGACTCCACCGCTGAATTTGACTATCGGTGGAAGATTGTGCGGACAAGAGCCTTCGGCCAAATTGCTGATCAAAATGAGGCGATTATATAATGGCTTGCTCGGCATCTGGCTTTTGATGGAGAGAGAGCGGAATGGGTTGTTGTGCCCCGGTTGGGTATTCGAAAGGCCACCCTCACTTTGGCAGCCAAGTTCTTTTGGCTATTGGTCCGAAATAGATTGCCACCAATAATGGCCGATAATATAGTCACTTGGGATAGACCGGTCATGGTGGCTGCACTGGTTGCCGGATTGGATATAAATTTCCCCTACCTGCTACTGGGAGAATTGCATGAGAAGGCTTTCAAGACCACCACCACCTACCCTTTCCCCTGTATGAACTTTCAGCTTTGCAAGGATGCATGAGTGCCTATTTGGCACTGTGATAAATTGGTGCATGCGATTGGGACCCTTGACATTGGGTTGATTCAGGATGACGCGAATTTGGCAGCACCACGCAGAGGGTCTCGAGTCGATATACCTATGGGCGAGGAACTAATACACATTGTGGGGCAATGCAGGGAGATGGAAACCCACTATAGCTCCGCCTGATGAGCACCCAACTTCCTCTTCTCAGACGGCCAGCCAGACCATAAGCTCATCTCGAGCCACCCCACTCTCCGGAACGACTATGATACCATTGGCTCAAGTCCAGAAGTTGGCGGGTCAGATGGCCACCTTGCTGCACCATATGAAGCCCTGGATGCGGAAGTTGATTGCTAAGTCCGAAGAGAGAGTAGAAAATAGGATGGAGGCGAAAATGGACCAAAAGGTCCAAGCAGTTCATAAGCGGCTAGATGCCTTCAAGTTGAGATTTCTAAAGAGGCCAACTCCTACTACTGATATATCCTCTTTTCAGACCGAGCTAGCTAGTCTCCGGGCCGATGCTGATGCCATCCTGGCCACACCAGCTATTGAGCCACGGTCTGCACCCTCAAGATTAGGCGATGATACCATATTGGGTGCACTATTCAGTGGAGACGATGCGGAGGAGAAGCTCGACCCTGCACGTGCCTGTGGTAAGAGGCACCGATATAGTCACAAAACTGAGCTCATGGAGGAGGAAAAGGCTAGCAAAAGGCAGTGCAGGCAGGAGAAGAAGGCATGGACAACCTCCATATTAGATGAGCAGGTGAGGCAACAGAGGACCCGTGAGATGATTGTTGGGGCGTCCAGTTTTGTGCTCATAAGGATTGATGTGAGCACCACTGAGGGTGCAGTTGGAGTGACAGATATCACTACTGATGGTGCTGTCCTTGTTGATGCGGGCACTACTGAGGGTGACCCGAGTGTTGATTTAGCGGGCTCTGGGAAACCAGACCCACCCGCTTGTTGATGGTTCGTCAGCGCTATGCGCCACAGGTTTGCTTCACCTATATCCATTACCTTTTACTATTTTTTGTGTGCATTGGGGACAAGTGCACTTTTTTTTTTGGGGTGGGGTAAATGGATTGTGAGTGATAGGGTGAACCCAACTCATAATCTTCTCTTGGGGTTTTCTTGCCCGTGTTCTTTCCCCCCAAAAGACTGTTTAATTTCTGTTGAACCGACATGTGTTAGGATCGTATGTGTAGAAGCTTAAATTGAAGCATGATGGCGTATGAAAATGATACTCGTCCAAAATTTTGTGATAGGTGCCAAAATTTGTAGGCCAGATAAGTTGAATGTGTCGGCTCTGAGTATGACATGATAATGAACCAACTTAATGGCATGACTTAACCTAAAACTTGAATTGGGTAATCTGATAATCTGATGATTAAACTATGTTCCAAGATTGTGTGAGAATAGTTGATTGTTCAAACAGTTTTGTGCTAATCTAGAACTTGCCCGATTAGTCTTGCTAAGACAATTTACTCTAGAGTCTAGGAAGTGATCATAGGCCCTTGTTCTTATAAGTCCACAAATTGATCCAAATACTTTGATCCAAATGAAATAAATGCTCCCTTTTATCCAAATACTTTGAGCCTAAATTAGACCATTTATTTCTAAACCCCTAACTCACCTTCCCATAATCTACTATGTTGGCCCCAGTCCCTCCTTGGACATGTGCACCTCGACTTAGGCCAAAAGCCTAAGTTGAGAATGGCTAATGTAAAAAGTAACATCAATCTTGGCCCTGATTCGACATCGGGTATTGTGCACCTCAACTAATGGAAAATCCATAAGTTGAGGGTGGCTATGAAAGAGGAAACCAAAAGAACATTGGGTATGAAAAGAGTTTGATGTTGAAAAAGAGAGAAAAATAAAGGGATGCGACTTGTTGAAAGCTAAAAAAAAAGAAATAAAAAAGAAAAAAAGAAGAAGATGAAAGTGAAAAATAAAGAGCTACAAAGTCTAAAGTCACATCCATGGTTGAAGAAAATCAAGGGAAAGAAGGTAAAATGGTAGGATGTCAAAAATAAGGGGAAATGAGGTTGAAAGCCTAGTGTAATGTCAAGGAGGGCAGAAAGTCACTAAGAAGTACCCAAATGTACCACACCTGACACTGAGCCTACGTTACAAGCCAAGAAAGTCCTATAGTGATCCTAGAATCTAGTTTGGAGAGTCAAAGCAGTGAAAATAAGGGCAAGCCTATGGTATTGAGCATTAACTGTACTTGAAGTTCCTTCTGAGTGTGAGTGCTGAATGAATCCTTGTACTAAAATTCATATTTATTGTGTGAAAAGAGGGATTTCGTTTGAAGTAAGGGCATTAGTTACATTGTCAAAAAATTGGTACCTTGGTGATAGTAAAATAGTGTATGTTGTGTGTTGGTTGGTCGATCTGTGTCATGTTTTGATCCGCACAAGTTAGCTTGTTGAGTCTAAGAGAACAAAGTCGCACTCAAAGTAAAAGTCGGGATGAAGAGCCATGTGATTGCTTGGGCTGAAATTGTTTGCTTCTGTACAAGTGTCGTTTAGAGTCATAATGTGTTGCTTGAGGACAAACAACGATTTTAAGTTGAGGGTGTTGATGTACCGTGAGTTTTCAGTACTATTGAATGTCTAGGGACCTTTTGTGTTAGTTTATCTGTTTTTTGCTGTACTTTCAGGAAATAAACTCAGGTGTGAAAAGATGAAAATGTAGCTGAGGCAAGTGCTGAAAAGAGCCACCTATGGAGGCACCTACGGACCGTAGGATGAGTGACGCCTCGTAGATAATGGTCGTGGGACGACCATGCATGACAAGATTGAAGCTCATGGAAATCTGACCAAGTGTGGAACCACGGTGGGGACTAACAAACCGTCGAATGACTTACAGTCTGTCCTGCAGCTCCGTAGAAGTGATCAGAGGAGTGGTTCCAGTACCTGAGTTGAAATAATCTAAGTACAGAGCAACAGAGGTGACTGACGGTCCGTCATCTCACTGACGGACTGTGTTGTTGGTTCGTGGAAGCTGACTGAGAAGGTGGATTTTTGAAGATTTCAAATTGGCTAAGTATGGAGCCACGAAAGAGACCTACGGACCGCCATTCGACTTACGGACCATTGGTCAGCCTCGTGGAATGGAGACCCGTCCTGCAATTTTATTTCCTTATTTTGTTTCCCTTTTATTTTAGGATTTGTTTTCTATAAATAGGGTATGTAAACCTCGTTTTTGGGGGTTAGATTTTATTACTTTTACTCTAGTTCTTGACGTGGGGATATTAACTTGTAACTTTAGCAATTCTTAATTTCCTGAGTTCGTTTTTGAAGATTTATGTGTAGCAATTCAAGTTGAATTTCTGGGTTTATTATTCTTCTTACATAAGTTCATAATTCTTTCATCTAAAACAATGAATTGTGTTCATATGATTATGGGTAACTAAACTCCACAACTAGGGTTGTGGGAATCATGAGAGATTTACAAAGTATGAATAGTAAATAAGCAATTCTTGAATAGTGTTTTGCATGCATTGATAATTCTTTCGTTTAAAAGTCTTTTTAACGGTACGCAACGTTAGAACTCACCTTGCTGCTACTTGCCGGACCAAGGAGGTAATCAACAAGAAAAGAATTATCAACATAGATTTAATGTGATACTATCTAATTGTCCAATGTCGATTGGTGCGAAGTAATAACTAAGCAAAACATCGATTTGATGTCTAATATGAGGTAAAGGTAAGGGTTAGTAAATTATACACACGTAGCTAAACCAAGGTGCGGGGTAAAATTCTCTAGATTCCGGACCAAGGATTTAGAGATACCTAGCTTATCACTTTGCATGTAGTACGCTAGGAAAGGATTGATATTAATAGGATTTCTGCGTTATGAGTTTGTGGGGAACACATATACCCTAGTTAATTCTCTCATCTTGATAACAACCAAAATTGACTTTTGTTTACTGAATTCTTACTATTTGTTTCACAAATCCCCCCCTTTAATTACTTGTTTCTGGAAGTAATTTGACTAAACGAATATAATTGTTGGTTAAAGTGAAGTCTAGACCATTTTCCTCGTGGGTTCGACCCCAACCTATAAGTTGGGTTCTTTACTTGATAATGATCGCTTATGCTTCTTTAATGCGGTGTAATTTGAGCGTATCAGTTATCTACAGGATTAGTACTTGGTCATTACATTCAGTTTATATCTCAGTTATACTTCAATCAATATCTATATCCTTGTTCAGATTATATCATTGCTCAATTATGCATTGTTCAGCTTATATACTTTTTTCAACTTAGCATATCTATATCCTACATGCTCCGTACATTCCAAGTACTGACACATACTTTGTGCTACATCGCTTCATGAACTAGGTTCAAGCACTCAGCATCAAATCACGCTTCGATCAATTATTTATTCGACTTCAGTAGCTTCAGTGGTGAGTCTTCATACTTCGAGGACAATAGACATGCTTTCTATTTTAGTCTTTATTTCTAGTTTTTAGTTTTGTTAGAGTTAGTTGGGGGCATGTCCCAGTAGCTCAATTCAGTAGAGATTTTTCTGACATAGTAGTAGATTCAGCTCGAGCTGTTAAGTGTTGTTTCAGTCATCACTAAACTCTTATTATTATATCTTATTTATTCAGATTAGTTGGGTTATCCCTATTTTAGATATCTACTATTTTTAACTTCTGCATAGTACATGTTTTACATAGTTAATTTTAGTAGGCTTGATATATGATAGACTCATGATTAGCTTGGGGTCACTCGTGATCCTAGGTCCCGTGTTACGTATGGAGGTAGCCTCAAGGTGTGACAAACTTGGTATCAAAGTGAAGGAATTCGAGTGGATTCATAGAATATTGAGGCAGTACAGTACTAGCCTAGACCTACCTCTCTAACAGATATCAGAAGTTTCTTGGGTTTGACCGGTTATTAGGAGGTTTGTTGAAGGGTTTTTATCCATAGCTTCCCCATTGACAAAATTGACTCAAAAGAAGGTCAAATTTCAGTGGACACATGAGTGTGAGAAAAGCTTCTCAGAACTGAAGACTAGGTTGGCTACAACTCCTGTCTTGACTCTACCAGATAGTTCAGATGGTTATGTCGATTATGTGATTTACTGTGATGCCTCCCAGGTCGGCCTAGGTTGTGTGTTGATGCAGTGAAGTAAGGTCAAATCTTATGCTTCTAGATAGTGTAAGGTCCACGAGAAGAATTACCCGACTCATGACCTCAAACTTCCAGCCATAGTATTCACCCTAAAAATTTGGAGACACTATTTGTATGGTGTTTATGTTGATGTGTTTACAGATCATAAGAGCCTCAAGTAAGTTTTCACCCAGAAATAGTTGAATCTTCCTCAAAGGAGATGGCTTGAATTCTTCAAACACTATGGCATGAATGTGCTTTACCATCCGAGTAAGGCCAATGTAGTGGTTGATGTTCTTAGCAAACTGTCTATGGGTAGTGTAGCACATGTTGAGGAAGAAAAGAAAGAGTTAGCCAAAGATGTTCACAGACTTGCTTGCTTAAGAGCTTGGCTTATAGACACATTAGATGGTGGTGTGATAGTTCAGAATGGATCAAAATCTTCATTGGTAGTGGAGGTTAAGGAAAAAACAGGACAGTGATCCTATATTACTTCAGTTGAAAGGTGCAGTTCATCAGCAGAAAGTTGAGGTTTTCTCCCAAGGGTGAGATGGTGTGCTTAGTTACCAGGGTCGCTCATGTGTTCCTAATGTTGGTGATTTGAGGTAGCAGATCCTTACAGAAGGTCATAACTCCAGGTATTCCATTCATCCAGGTGCCACTAAGATTTACTGTGATCTACGGGAAGTCTTTTGGTGGAACAACATGAAGTGGGACATAGCAGACTTTGTGGCTAAGTGCCCTAACTGTCAATAGGTTAAGGTAGAACATCAGAAACCAGGAGGTATGACTCAAGAGATTAACATTCCTACGTGGAAGTGGGCTTGCAGACAACATGACTCCATTTGAGTGATAATGGACAAAGTCACGAAGTCCACTCACTTCTTGTTTGTCAAGAGTACAGATTCAATGGAGGACTACGCCAAACTCTACATCAATGAGATAGTCAGGTTGCATGGGCTTCCCTTGTCTATCATCTTAGATAGAGGTCCTTAATTTACCTCTCATTTTTTAAAATTGTTTCAGAAAGTTCTTGGTACTCAGGTAAATCTCAGTACAACATTTCTTCCACAAACAGATGGTCAGACAGAGCATAGCATTAAGACCTTAGAAGACATGTTGAAAGCTTGCTTGATCAATTCCAAGGGTAGTTGTGATGATCACCTACCTCTCATAGAGTTCGCCTATAATAATAGCTTACATTCTAGTATTCAGATGGTCCCGCATGAGGCACTATATGGGCATAGATGCAAGTCCCCGATTGGTTGGTTTGAAGTAGGTGAAGCAGACTTGATTGGGCCAGATTCGATTCATGAGGCTATGGAGAAAGTTCAGCTCATTAGAGATAGACTAAAGACAACCTAGAGTTGTTAGAAGTCATATGAAAATGTGAGCAGAAGGGACTTAGAGTTTGAAATTGATGATTGGTTTTCTGAAGGTGTCACCTATGAAAGGGGTGATGAGATTTAGCAAGAAAGGGAAGCTCAATCCTAGATATGTAGGTCCTTACAAAATCCTGAAAATGGTTGGTAATATGGCTTATGAGTTAGAGTTGTCAGCAGAACTAGCAATAGTTCATCCAGTCTTTCACATTTCCTTGTTGAAGAAGTGTGTGGGTGATCTGACATCGATAGTACCATTAGAGAGTGTTGTTGTGAAGAAAAGTCTCACTTATGAAGAGGTGCATGTTGAGATTCTTGACCGCCATGTTCGTAGGTTGAGAAATAAGGAACTCTTCTGTGAAGGTTTATAGAGGAGTCAGTCCGTAGAGGGAGCCACTTGGGAAGCGGAAGCACCCATGATGGCCGCCAAGTATCCTCACCTCTTTCCTTCTGATTCTGTTTTAGCTTGAGGTACTAGTTCCTCTCCAACCTCTCAGTTTATTCTTGAGTAACTAAGTCTCTTTATCTTGTTCCCTCAGTTATTCTTGCATTTCAGCATAATTGCATGTTCATGGAACTAGGCTCAGTTGGATATTAGTTTCTAGTACTTAGTGGTAGGGATTACAATTTCTTCCCTCCATACTTAGCTTGTTTAGACTTCATTTGAGGATGAATATTCCCATGGAAGAGATATTGTAACACCTCAGATTCGAGAAGATGAAAAAATGCAGCTTTTTAAGATATGGTGTCAGAACCAATGGAAGACACTAACGAACCGTGTGTTAGACCACATATCGTAGGTGGGGTCCCGTCGTTGGGTTCCAAACTTAGGGGTATCTGATCCCACCCACGGCCGACAAGTACAGTCCGTGGTTGGACCGTAGGTATTGACCGTATGTGAGGGTTATCATCTATTTAGAGGAAAATGTCTTTTGGGTCAACTTTAAATGGTCATATCATTTAGCACAAAATGCATTAGGTGGCCATCACCTATCACATTAAAGATAATTGAATCCTCTTTCCAACGCCACCGAGGTTTCTAAAATCCAAGCCCGGAGTAAAAAATTATGCTCATTTTAGTGAAGCCCTGTCGAGCAGAGCACAAACCACTACCTAGTTAGCGGGTAGTGGTTCAAACGACAGCCCGTCAGTGACACTTCATCATCTCTAAGTCAGAGTCGTTTTTGTCTTTTCCCTTATGATTTAGGCACTTAAAATACATCATTTTATGCCTAAACTACGTCGTTTTACCCAGTCTAAGCCTAATAATCTAGTTAGACATACCCATAACCCTCATTCTCCAAAAAATATCCAAGTTAGAACGAAAAGAAAAGAAAGAGGCGCGAGTTTCTTTTAAGAACAAACAATAGTGTTCTTCAAAGTTCAGCCACAAAATCCAAAGGACTTCTCTATAGATATTGGCACCAGGTATATGGGATTTCACTAGTCGGTTCCTTTCACCTGTTAGGTCCCTAGAATTCAGTTAGTTCTTTAGATACTCTTAAACTGTTCAAACCTAGGGTTTCTAGATTTATTGTGATTATGGTTCCATTGATCTAAATAATTTGTTTCTTCATAATTTAGTATAATTCCTTCCATAGAACTTAGAACTCTAGCTTGTGTAAATTTATCCTACTTCATGAATTATACTTGCTAGGCCAGTCAGACAGAAGTTCATGCTTCAGATTTCAAATGCCATATTCTCAAGTATATAAATGTTGCATTCTCAGATAGCATGTCAATTTTTGAGCTATTCATATTTAGTGCATTTAAGCTTCATGAATATTTAGAGGGGGAGTAGACTTAGCACCGAGTTGGACTAGGGTTCAACGTACTCTCAAAGTCCCAGAACTACGTGCCCGTGTAGGTTTATAAGTCCCCTATGTTGTCAATTTTAGTGATCATGCCACAACCATGCCTCTATACCTATGACAAGGTATATTGGATCTTCTCGATGGGGCGTATACATCGGACTCCATGTTTAGATTGCGTGGTTTTCGTCGATTAATAGTAGCTCCCATTGTCAGACTCTTATTGAATTGACCAGGTTTTCAACAGTTACTTCAGTATACAGTTCAATATGTTATCTTCATGATTAGTACTTGGTCATTGCATTCAGTTTATCTTTTAGTTATACTTCTGTGTGCATATATATATATATATCCTTATTCAGATTATATCATTGCTCAGTTATGAAATTTTAAGCTTATATACTTTGTTCAACTTAGCATATCTATATCTTGCATGCTCAATACATTCAAAGTATTGACACATACTTTGCGCTACATCATTTGATAATGTAGGTTCAGGCACTCATCATCCATATCATGCTTAGATTGATTCTCAATTTGACTTCAGCATCTTCAGTGGTGAGTCCTCATACTTCGAGGACAATATACATGCTTTCTATTTTAGTGTTTTTTTTCCAATTTTTAGTTTTGTTAGAGTTACCTTAGGGCATGTCCTAGCAACTCAACTCAGTAGAGGATTTTCAGACATAGTAGTAGATTCAACTCGAGTTGTTAAGTGTTGTTTTAGTCATCACTAAACTCTTATTATTATACTTATATATTCAAACTAGTTGGGTTTTCCCTATTTCAGATATCCACTACTTTTAGCTTCTGCATAGTACATGTTTTACTTAGTCAATTTTGGTATGCTTAATATTTGCCAGACTCAGGGTTATCTTGGGTTACTCGTGAACTTAGGTCGCGTGTTACGTCTAGGGGTAGCCTCGAGCCGTGATAGTATTCATCAAAGATGGAGAAGGAAATGCTTTTATAAATGAGAAGAGGAACTTCAAAGGAAAAGTAGGAGGTATGTCGTACTCTTGATCCTCAAGTGGTTCAAGCTCGCCTAGAGAAAAGGAAGAGTTACCTGACTATTACGGTAATAACCCTCTCAGATGCTATCAATGTGGTAAAATAGGACACATAAAAATATATTGTCGTGCCAAGGAGTGTAATATGGCTTAAAAGGTTGCCGAAGAAGAAGAAAAGTAGAGAAAATGTTAAGTAGCTGAGGCTCAAGCATTAGATGCCATGGTTTCCATCAACTTTGAAAAAGACTAAATCGAGGATTTAGTATATACTGCAGTCGATCACGTGGAGAAATAAAATATTGATGTCATCAATATGAATCAAGAAACTATTAAAACGTTCATACTGGTGATATGATAGCTTCTATCAAAGAAATAAAGGAAATAAATTTTGAACAAGCAGTGTCTGGAGCTATATATGTCAATGGTGACCTTTATGGGGAATGTATTGAGGAAGATATATGGGAAGTTGAAGTCTATGATCAATCGTTAGCCATATCGAGGTCATTCATTGGCTTAGATCAAGTATTGGAAGAAAATAGAGATGATAAATATCAAATGGATAAGGAAGCTGACCTTGAAGGCTAAATTTCAGGTGGAGAGACAGTCGACATAATTATTAGAAGCTCTGAAGACAACAAACAATTTATTATAGAGCTGAAAAGAGAATGCGGTGGTGGATCTTTTGCTAGTGACGAGGCTTCGCAGGAAATTGATGATCACTTCATCACCAACTCAAATGAAGCGACGGATCCTAATAAATTTCCTTGGTTTATGGAGATGCGTTAGAAGGAATGGGTTCCAGAATCTTTAACCCTAGAGTGCCAAATTCGTCCATCGCAGATGTTTGTCCGGATAGTACAATTGTTGGGAAGCTAAGAAAAAGAGGGAGCCTGAGAACTCAACAAGGAGATAATTCCCATGGATCAATTACTAATGAATAATCTTCATCATTTGAAGAACCAAGAGGACTTCGGAAGATGTTGTTGAGATCTTCACCAAGACATGGAGCAAAACTTCGTATGAGTTCTTCCACGACATGTGTAGGATACTTTTCAAAAATTCACTGTAAGGGGGAGTGAAAAACAAAGATTATTTTTTGGAGGTACAAAAAATATCTTAGATATTTAGCAGAATTTTCTAGAATTTTGTAGAGTAAATATCTTTGATATTTATACTTAAGAAAAATCTAGATGTTCTAGATAATTAGATATTTATAGTAACATATAGAAACATATGGATTCTTGTTACATAGTTAGAAGATAAAGATATCAAGATATTTCTTGTAGATATATTTAGAATAATTTCTAGAAGCATCCCTATATAAGTATAAATAGGGTGACATTAGGCATTTGTAATCAATCCAAGAACAACTCAAATCAAATAGTCTTCTTCTATAACAAAGTTTGTTTATTTAAAAGTACTCTTTCTCCCTTCTAGCTTCCTCTTCTTTAGTTGAGTCTTCCGATCTTACTTAACGATCTTGGGCTAGAAGAAGGTTTCCTGATTATACTTTTCTTCTGTTATTCTCTACATTTAAACATCTCTTTCTCTCTCTTTGTATTTTGTATATTCATATTTCTCTCTCCCCCCTTTTGTATTTTTAATTTTCACATCTCTCTTCCACTTTGTATTTTAAATTTTCACATCTCTCTCTTCCTCTTTGTATTTTAAATAGGGAAAACGTTCTGATATACCCCTCTACTTTTGTCATTTAGTGTTAATATACCCCTCGTTATGAAAGTGGCTCATAAATACCCCTCTGTTACACAAATGGCTCATATAAGTGAGCCAATTGTGAGCCACTAACTGTAGGGGTATATGTGAACCACTTTTGTGACGAGAGTTATATCAATTCTAAATGATAAAGTTGAGAGGTATATCAGACCCTTTTCCCTTTTAAATATTCATATATTGCTCTCTCTTTGTATATTGTATTTTCACCTCTCTCCCTTTCTCCCTCTTTGTTTTTTTTCACCTTTCTTCCTTTTTTATTTTGTATTTTTACCTATCTCTGTATTTTGTATTTACACTATTTTCTCGTTGTATGAGAATTTAGGTTGTTTTTTCTCTCTCCCTCTCTCTATATTATGTATTTTTATGTCTCTCTATATTTTAAAAGTTTTGGTGGTTTCATGTAATTGTATTTTCTGTATTGTTATGCGTTCTTTTAGAGTATATCATCTCTTGCCCCTCTTTATTTGTATTTTTATATTTTTGAGGTGTTAGGTGACTGTATTTGAGGTATTCATAGGTTCATTTTGGTCGAATCCCCTCTTTCACCCACCTCTCTTTGTATTTCTATATTTTTAAGTTGTTAGGCGAATGCATTTGTTGTATTAATATATGCATTTAGGTTGTATTTAATATTTCCATCTCTTTCACTCTTATATCACTTGAATCATTTTATTTGTAATATTCACCCCCTCTTGTTTCACTTGTATTCATTCAATCTTGTATCACTTGTATTCGAAGTTCTTGTATCACTTGTATTCATTCATTTTTGTATCACTTGTATTCAATTTCACATGGAAATATATCGAAAAGAAGAAAGAAAAAGGGCTAAAAAGAGAGAATATATAATTATATTGATACAAGCATGCATAGCAAAATACAAAAAAAAGTTATAGTTCGAGAGGGAGAAGGAGAGAGAATATTGATGTCACCCAAATTACACCCTCATATGAGAATAAAGTAGTTTTTGTCAAAATATAGTAACCCAATAAGGTTGGAGTTGAATCTCATAGAAAGCGTAGTGAGAAAGCTTTATAATCTACTATGGAACTTGAAATTAATACTATTTGAGTTGGGGGTTTTAAAGATAAAAGTATTTCTAAATTATACTACTTAGATTTTAATGTAAAGAGTATATTATTGTAATGATCCGTTCCGGTCGTTATGACTAGACCAATAGAAAAATAATTTGGGCAAGAAAACTTTCTGGATAGTAACTTAATCTGGGCTATGTGAGGTCTAGTGCCATCTAGGAATGAGTGGGGTTGTAATGCCTAAGCTTGGGTTAATATTTTATTATAACCAAGACATTAAGGAACTCATAGGGCTTCACGAAATTGAATTCAGGTGAGTAGAACTCCCATAATTGATGATGGTGAGAAGAGGATAGTTTGGGATGTCATGGAAGAAGGTATGTTGTGAAAAGGCACTTTTCATGGATTTTCAAGATGGAGTACTTTGTGCGATACGCTATAGCGAGCGTGTGCAAGAGAGATAGCGGGCGGTCAGTCGCTATTGCCCGATAAGTCGAGATTGAATGCAAAAAAGTCCAAAAACCTCATAATATCTGCACTTTTGTTCTTGGGATTGAAAGTGCGAATAAAAGAAGTTTCTACTAAGTTTTTTACGAAATTTGTCGGTAATTGTAAGTTTGTTACTTCATAATCTTATAAATTGATTGTTAAGACTTACAATTGTCACACCTCAAACTCGAGTGGTGCAACTGGCATCTGATGCCAAAAACTTAGGTCTCAATCGACCCTATTGAACCACTTGCTAATGGTACATGGTAGCCACAAAAAGCCAAGGAAACAAACAAGTATATCTCGGCTTAAAAAAATGACCTCGTCTGGTAAGGCCCTTGTAAACAACTCTACAATGAAAACAATTACTACCAACAGATTATATAAAGCAATAGCCAACTAGCACAAAGGCCTGTTTGGGCCGTCGAGGCCACCATGGTACCTAGGAAAGCATAAACACTATGTGGTCCATAAAAGCCACCATGTCTCTATACAGAAATTAAAAACAGATATGTATCTAAACAATATGTAAAGAAGCTATCAAACATCAACCAACTAGAAGGAAAGGCCAATATGGTCAATAACGTGGCTATAAAACCCAACACACTAGTCTGCAAGCTTGTACAAATATAACACTTGGATGGGACATGGCCCAGTCCTACCCAAAATCTATATAAAAAAAAAACAAGAAAACCTCTGGGACTCTGTAAACCCTGAAAGAAAAGAGCCAACCAATATGTTGGATAGGCAGCTGTGCTACTCGGTATGTCACTCTGGTCGTCGCTCAGGAGCGTGAGGGCGCTAGGGGAATCAGTACAAAATTTTGTACCAAGCATGCAAGGTAAGGTGAAAGCTGAAACTGAAGTAGAAGTACTGAACAAAATGACAAGGGTGAAATAGAAATACAATACGTTATCTCCCTATAAAAAGAAATATAAGCACATAACAAGCAATAACTTGACCTGGACCCATAAGCCAGACAGGTACAAAAAACACACAATCCATATTGTTCCTAATGAGCACAAACAATCGCTAAATACCCATATTAGCCCCATTACCTTAATCCCAATGATTATTTGATATGAAGTGTTAGAACTTACATGTGCCATGAATCAATGTAATTGATGCTCTGTGGTTCAATACATATATGTTTCCCCGTAGGTACAGCCTACCCAGCTCGTAAGCATGGTTTACCCAGCCTGTAGGCTTGGTCTACCCAGCCCGTAGGCTTGTTCTACTTGACATGTAGGCTCGATATAAGAATCAATTTGTATTCTCAAGAACCCTGGAGTGCCAATGTTTGTTTAGGCCAAAACTTGCTCATAGGCGGCAACGACGATAAAATATCACAACAATAACAAGTAATAATAATTAATCAAAACATAATCATAACATGTTTTACTTGGCAACTAAATACGGAGTAGAGTGTCGCCGATAGACATTATATCATAAGGGGTAGCCAACTCAATATGATAAGGCAACAAGGTAGATAATTATAATACACCGGCCATAACAAGCTTAGGCCTTTAGGATCATTCCAAAAGAGAAATAATAGACTTAAAATACCTTTCAACCAAAGTTTAAAACGTGCTTTTATGAAGCTTGGCCAACTAAAAGTAATGCAATAATGCAAGAATCAACCGGGCTGTAAAACTGAGCCATAAATAATCGTTAAGGTGTTAAGGTCATCCTTACGACCACACTACTTTTAACTCAACAAACAAAGTTTTAATATCAAAATAACCAGTTGCTGCTAACAACAACACGAATCTATCAACATCTCACAAGAACGACAAGCTCCCGAGGAACTATAACAAGGCACGCGCCACACTGTTCAATTGATAATCCTTCGTATGCGACATCTCAAAGTGGAGCACAAATATCTCATCCCTCCATAACTTTAATAGTATCATATCCACATTTGAACAGCTCAAAACAACACAACAACAAGGTTGCATGGAGCCATTGCACTCAAACACCCCTCGTGGCTCTAAACCAATAAAACAACAAAAGATTAAAAAAACGAGGAAGATGATTGGAGGGAACTTACCTTAACAAAAAATATTCTATTTGTCGAGCATAAAAATCTTCCTCATGGGTCCAACACCATACCAAATCCACAACCTTAAGAAAATAAACCAAATTGAAGCTAAGGTCGTAGGAGTCGATTTCAAACATTCAACCATGATTTTCTAAGCAAAATAGGTGTAGAACCTTACCTCAAAGTAGATCAACCATATACATAACTTAAACCCAGATTAAACACGAAAATCCTTCAACTACAATGAAAAATGATAAGAAATAGCACAAAACGAAGCATGCAACAAGGAGAACGTTTCTCCGAACATGAGCCAATGAAGAATCAAGCTTACCCTGTGCGCACCCAAAGAGTAGCGGCTGCGGGTTTCCCTTGTCATAAAAAAATAAAAAATATTAATGAATAATTTTGTATTTGTTTTTTATTTTTAATCTGTTATTGGTTAGAATTTGGTCCAATGATGGACTCTTTTGATTAATAAAAGGAAATATAAATAATAAAATGTGGATACAAATTATTTTTGAAAATATTGACATTCTGACATTTTAAATAAATATTTTAAAGTATTGTTATGTTGACTAAATATGTTAGGTATTATGACTAGATAGCTAATTTTCCCTTAAATTAACTCATGTTTGTCCAAATACGTAAGCACTTAGCTAACTTTTTTTTGAATCATCCATGCTGATGTTATGGTACTTAAGAGATTTCATGTACAGGAAATTTATAATGACAGGTTTCAAAAGAAAAGTCCAAGCATTTCTTCTTTAAATAATTTTCATGCGGCGTGAATTTAAAATAGTTGAACAAATAAGTATCATACACAAGGAGATTATGCCAAAAACAAATTTCATGTATGTCAAAATAATCTTTTTTTTGTCATAATTTATATGATTCACTTTTTTTCTTTTACTTTGTGTTACTTTTCTTTTACTCAGTGTAAAAACTAATAATATATTTTTATTTTTAGTAACAATTTAATTTTAAAATGTTGATTTAGAGTCACACAAATATCTATGAGTTATTTTAGACGAACTTTTTTTTATAATGATAGAGGCACAACCAACAATAGTCGTGTGAGACTCCACTCTTTATTTGACACTTTGATAGTGGGTCATTTTCTTACTTTTTTTAAACTTCTCTTCCACTCACTCCTATTTTCTTTCATTTTCTTTTTTTTTCTCCTAACAAATATTCAATTTTCAAATACACAATTAAATAATTAATACATTTGATATTAAAAAACACAGACAAACATGTTTTCTGTTATATTTACTGAAACACTTTTAGAACTTTTAATAATAAAAATAAGCTTAGTGTTTAATATTTTTCTAATAGAATCAAATTAACTCAAAACACATAACGATCAGATCTTTAATTAATATATATTATTAACTTAGATGTCATGTAACAATTAATAAACTGATCATCATTGAAAAAACTTTTTTTGTAATTAGAAATCTCAAGGTACCACGCAAACGCATACATATATTCTATTTAGAATATATCAAAAATTGTCAAAATATATTGTGAAATTATACTTTTCATAACGATTATCAATCTATTTGAGTTATATTTATTCTGATTTTTGATCTTGTTTAAAATTATATAAATTATTTTTTTCATCATAACCGTATTTTAAAATAAAAATGACAATGGGGCATAATGGGGTAAGGTGCGACAGATTCATAAATGATTTTTAAAAAATTGTGTAAGGTGAGGCGGGTCATATAGTAAAATTTAAGTTTTTTGAATTAAAATTTAAAATACTTAATTTATTCGTCAAGAATCAATCGGTTCCGTACAATTTTTAAATTAACTACTCTTTATATTATTATTATTATTATTATTATTATTATTATTATTATTATATCAATCAGATTTTATATTATATTATATTATATTATTATTATTATTATTGTTGTTGTTGTTATTATTATTATTATTATTATTATTATTATTATTATTATTATTATTATTATTATTATTATTATTATTATTATTATTATTAAAAATAGTATTTATTTTTCTATATATCAATAAGTCTTCACATTCACTGACAATATATCTTTTACTAGCATTTTTCTATTGAGTATTTAAAAAATATACTCCCTCCGTCCCATTTTATGTGGCACTTTTCGAATTTTCGAGATTCAAACAAGTCTAACTTTGACTATAAAGTTTTCACAGATCTTTTAAACATTTTGAATTATCAATTGTTGTGACTTATAGTACTTTTAAACATGTTGAATTATCAATTGACCGTAAAGTAGTACTACATGTCTTGATATATATCACTATACTTTATAATACAAAGATGCCTCTATTGTTTCAAGTCCCAAAAACATATATAGCTATGTCCAATATCTAAGGTCTCTGCATGTTTGAGCTTGACGACGCGAACAGAGCTCTGCCCTCCAATTTGAAATTGCATAAGCATGTCATGTTTCCTATGAAGCAAAAATTCCAAACCATTCAAAACTTGCAATAATTTGAAGCCATAAGAGATGAAGTGCAACGATGCAAGGGTCGTTTGTTAAACAGAAAAGCTCTTAAATGCATCCCTGCAATTAAGTAGACATGAAATGTTTAGTTCATGAACTAAGCTCACATTAAAAAGATTACATTATACGTAAATAATTATACTAGCAAACTGACCTATTGAGACATTGAGATGTTCATATACTCGGCTTTTTAAGCCGTCCCGATAAACTAATTGGGGAATCGACTCCTGTAAGTAATAGCTCTTTCAATTTAAGCATACTGACATCATCTGTGCACGTTACTTCAGACAACCCCTTTGGATAATGAATATGCAAAACTTCAAGTTGCGGAAAGCTATAACCATTTGCCTCTCCCGAGAGATCCATCTTTTCTTCATTATACCTGCAGGCAGCCATTTTAATTTTTCTTAATTTGGGCAACGTCTTAAGCACTGCCAGTAGATAACGGTCTACCATAAAGTAGACAAGAGTAAGCTTGACGAGATTTGGAGGGAATGCTTCAGAGTTCAAGGCCATTGTTCTGTCAACACACAAATGCAACTTAAAAATATTTGGATAGGATGACAAGTTTATTTGCTCACTCGGGTCACTGGAAAACATGAGCTTCAGAACCTCCAGCACCTTTGGCACAGGGCTAAACGTTGATAATATCTTAACGGTGGAATCAGACACTCCCCGTATACCCAGTTTTCTTAAATTGATCAATCGGTGCAATAATCTCGGTTCAAAAAATTTATCAGGTATCCACATCAAGGTTTGTAGATTATTAGGAAGCAATGAGTACATGTTTGGGTAAAATGGGCTTATAGAAAAGCAATTGTTAGATGCTTGTCCATAATCTGTACAAAGATGTCTCAATTGTTTAGACTTCCAAACACCAGAAGGAAGTTGAATGAATCCATGTCGATCAATATCTATGGTCTCTAGACGTGTGAGCTTGACAATACTATTTGGCAGTTTTCCAAAAATATCCCCCTCCAATCTCAAATAGCGTAAGCAAGTCATGTTCCCAAATTTGCTTGGGATAGTAACATTTTCTTTAAGATATCGAGGCACGACTACAACCAATGTGTGCAATAATTTGAAGTCAAAATGAGCCAGATGAGAAAATATGGAAGGGTTTTTTGTGAAACAGAAAAGTACACGAAGCTTCTCAAGCTTTGGATTTGAACGGAAGAACTCATCCATGACATTGTCAGAGTAGAATGTAATCCTTCGAAGCCTAGCAACATTGCCGGGATCACCAAATGCATTGTGCGCGGTGTGAAAGAAGTTACTTTCCTTAGCCAAGTCCACACACAAACTATGTAACAAGTCATGTATGCGACAACTTGAAATTCTTCCATTATATGTCCTTTTGGCAAGTTCAATCAAGTTTCTAGAAACCAAATCATTTAGGACATCCTCCGCCAAATCCTCAGCCTCTCGTCTATTACCACTATTTACTACTATCAACTTCTCAGCAATCCACATATTTGTCAAATCAAAAGCACGAATTTCATGGTCCTCAGGGTAAAGGCCGAAGTACAAGAAACATGGCCTTGATGCAATAGGCAAATCATTGTAACTCAGAGCCAATACCTTAGCACATCCATCTTGAACTTTATGGCCCATACTCTCAAGTACTCTGTTCCACGCATGTTCTGTTCTTTCTCTTCCCCTTAACATGCCTGCAGTCACCACTATGGCTAGCGGTATACCTCCACATCTCCCAACTATACTTCTACCAGTATTTACCAAGTCAGGTGAAGCATTGGCCCAATTATTATTATCATCAAAATTAAAAAATTTCTTGGTAAAGAGTTTAAAGCTTTTCTCCGATTCTAGGGGTTGCAATGCATGGAGGGAGAATTCCCCTCCTATGTATCTGCCTACATTACTATTTTGAGACGTGATAATTATTCTACTGCCAACTTTTGAATCACATTCAGGAAGGACAAGTTTCAGATCATCCCAAATTTCAACATCCCAAATGTCATCTAGGAGGATAACATACCTTTTTATGTTCAAGAGTGATCGCAGGTTGTCCTCCAAATTTTCCTTCCTTTTCTTTTCCGTCAGTCCAACTTGTTTGGCTATGTCGAGTAAGATTTCTCCCGCTCTTGGCTGTTGTGAAACGTAGACCAGTCCAGAACACTCAAATTGATCACGAACGAGCCTATAAAGTTTCTTGGCAAGAGTTGTTTTCCCCAGACCGGGCATGCCAACTATGGAAACAACTCCATAATGCAAATCTTGATCAAGTAATTTGGCTTGTAGCATATTGTAGTCATCATCCAAACCGATGACCTCTGTTTCATCAGCATGAAGGAATAATCTTCTCTGGTCCGATAGAACACAATCATCATTATTGTTATCTGTATCTATGATGTTGTAAGTTGTCCTTATACGGTCAATGTCAATAACCCTTCTTTTTATCTTCTCAATCTCCATAGCAAACTCATCTGCAAAAGAAACCGTCTTAAGGCAACAAATGAACTTATTGGATTGTTGAATTTTTGGAAGGAACTCATCTAAGAGATCCTCCACATCACCTGCAAGTTGTTGAATATCTTTTAACAAGTTTTTCACCCTTGAATCTCCTCCAGCTTCCTTGGTCTTAGCGTTGTCTACATATGATCGAATGTGTCTCATTTCTCTCTGGATCCAATCGATGTCCTCTTTCAACCAATATAAATGCGTTCCTTCTTGAATCAGTAGATTTCCAGCTATTTCTATAGATTTATTGATTACTGATGAAACAAGAATTTCAGCCATTTTTTCTCTCTTTTTCAGTAGCTACAAAAAAAATGAGTATACTAATGGCTTTTGCTTTTGCTTTTTAGTGGTAGCTGGAGTCCACGCCCAAGTTTCCTAATAATGTCAAGTAAACAATAAAGAAGAAACAGAGAGACAACGTGGGGCAGCCATCTTTCTATAAATAATAGAATTGTTTAAAATTGAAGAGGTAAGTTTGTATTTTTTTTTCCCCATATTTTGCCCTTTCATTTTGTTGAAATTTTATATTTTCTTAGAGATAAATTACACTACTTATAAAGTTTTTTTTTTTCTTACCTGATTCTTTTTTTTAAAATAAATAAATTAAAAGATATAAATAGAGATAAGTACAAGTGAGGGGGGCTAGACCTTACCTTACTAATCTTAAAGAGACAACAAATCTCGACTAATTCACAAGCATGAAGAAAAAATAACTAGAGAAAACTAGATATTCTATGATCATTAGAATTTTATAATACTCTTTATGATGATATTACAAATGAAGATGCTTAAGTAATGCAAGATTATAAAATCTAAGAATAAAGATGAGTTAGCCACCTCAAAGTTCATTTGATTTATGTATGAACTAAAACAAATAGTTTGCCCGTCTAAAGTAATCTGAAGTATTTGCCTCTTGTCTTCTTCTTCAAATCTGTCCAAAAATAATTGATAGTTCATCATTTCTTCTTGGATTTGTTGGATCTTGATAAAGTTGTTGACACTGTCATATGATTTTGCTTTGCTAGTCGCATCGGTAGGTGCCTTGGAACAAAATCCTCACTCACCTTACCATCCCAACTATGTTGTCTTCTATGTGTCTTCTTTTTGCCTTTGGTGCTTCCACTTCTTTGTTGTCTAGGTGAAAGATCCCCCTCCTTAACCACCTTATCAAAGCATATATCCAACATTTCATCTTCATCGTCTCCATTAGACATGTCATTGTCCAAGTCATAAAGAATATCTCTATCAGCCACGTTTATTTTTGTAGCACTCAAGTTAGATGACGTACCTATGATTGCCATAGATGGATTTGTTTTACTGGTAGGCACAAATTCAAGTGCTTGAGGGCTTAACTTACTCCTACTAGGTGAAGGAGTATGATTCTCTTCCTCAACTAAATCTGCCCATCTTGAAGCACTTTCCCCCTCGCTTTTTCTTAGATTCATTCAAATTGTTTGTAGCCACCTCTTGATCTAAAATAAACATGGTAGGTGTATTTGGATTGATTTCTTTGCCATCTATCTTCTCTGTAACAATGAACTCATTTTCATGTGTCACAGGAGCTTGTTGATTAGTATGCTCATCATGACAACATTGTTTTAACTTTCCTGTTTTCTCAATCTGCTTGTCCAAGTCTAAAGTATTCCCAGATTCAGCATATAATTCATCTGTAACATGTAGCCCTTCATATTGTACAAGATTCTTATCTTGAAACACATCAAACTGAGTATATTCAACGACACTATTACTCATATCAAACTCAACATGTGTAGAATCTTTTTGGTGCAAAATGTGATTATTTGAGGACTTAGAGCCAACTATTTTTTTTATGTGAGACCAATGTCACGGGCCTATTTTCTGAGGTCTCGTGGGACAGCGAACGAGGGCTTGCACAGCTCCTCGTAAGCTCAGTCCTAACACAAGCAAGCACACAAAACGTGCATCAACAATCTGTCTAAAACAGTACATACAAACAGCCAACAAGAAAGCAAATAAGGAAGCAAGTTTTGAGAGGCAAGTGCCAATTTTCTTGATATCTTTTTCCAAGTGTTCTTCTTACAAGTGAACCCTTTACAATCTACTCTAAAAGCTGTAAAAACAAAGCTAAAAACGTTGAGGGACAAGTTCCCAAAAGAAAGGACTACAAAGGTGTCTTTACAAAGTCAAAGATTAGGTGGGACAATATGGAGTGTCCCTTACCCAAAGTCAGCCTTGTCCCTTCTGCTGGGGCCCATTTTGGCTGAAAGTCAAGGCTGCCACATGCTTGTCAAGGTTCTCCAAGTCATCTCCGAAAGCCAAAAAATATTTGACACGCCGTTTGAGACTCGCTGAAGCGCAACACGAATCTGCCTTGCCCTCGAAACTGCCAAAATTTAATGTAGCTCCTTGTGGGGCGGTACACCAAAGTCCATTAATTACTGGATTTTTCTGCGGTAGTGTTGCCTTTTTTTGCTTCATCTTGCCTTGATTTAGTAACCACAACTGCATTAGCTGAATCCAACTCTCTATCTTGCACAAATCTAGACGATAACTGCTCTGTAGCGACTTGTGATGTAACGATCAACTGCCTTGAGTTATTATCTACATTATTTTGTGCCTCAACCTCAATATGGACATGAGTGGAAGAACTCGTTGTGGTCGTACCAAGCTAATCTTAGAAGTTAGTGTCCCAGGTAACATAGTTTATGTATCTTCTCTTTTCCCAGATGTTGCAGCAACAAGTAGGGGACCTGGTGCATCAACTCTTTCCACACTATTTTTTTTTTCAGAATTGGAAGAAGTTGGTAATGTTACCTCTTTTCCAGTTGTTGAAGAGAAAGAACTTTCTTTTTCTCATCCAAAATTGATCGCAAATCTCCTTCGAACTTTGCCCCATTAATTTTGTTTCATCAATTAGTCCACCTTCTACCTCCATAGTCAGTCTACATTCTTCCTCCTTGTGACCTTGATGTTTACATGTTGTGCAGTACGAAGGCAGTTTGTCATAGACAATTTTTTGCAACACCTTTTTAACGACACCATTTTTTTCATCTTTAAAAAAACATTCTAACTCTATCCGGAAGCGATGATAATAGATTACCCTCCACTTTTACCCTAGCTACACTAGGCCTTGACTTACCCGTTGTTGCCTTATCAACTTGTAGGGGAGTCCCAACGGCTGATGCAAGTGAAAACAGGGCTTCACGAGCAAACATCTGTGTTGACAAACAGAGGCGAGGTCAGGATTTCAGACCAATGGGTTCTAAATTTTAAAAAAGAACAACGATCTTAACCTAAAGTAACAACCATCAATTTTTGAATATTTTTACTAGAATCTTCAATTTTGTTCTAAGTGAGGTTACAATTATTAAATTCACCACTAATATTTTGGCACCTAAAACAAATATTTTACTAGTTTAACTATCATCTTGAACCATTACTGCCCGTCAATCAAAAGTTAAATTTGAAAAGCAAAGAACAATTATTTTAATATAATAAATTATCAATATGTGGGATAACCCTAGAATCAAAGATTAAAAATCAAGTTTTGAATAGATAATCATACCATGTAATAGCAAACAAGTAAGAAAAAAAATGAAAAGAGAGAGACAAGATTACATACCGGAGGCCAGATTTCAGACGGTAACAATTAGATCAACCATAAAAGTTAGAACCCTAACTTTTAGAAAAAAAAGAAAATAAATTGGGTTTAAACTTTTTTGAATATCCGATTAGGATGTTGTATTAAAGTACAACACAAATACTTTTTTCCTATTTTTTACATTTACAGATTTTTTAATTTTTTTTTATATAAACCCACGTACATATGAAATTATCACAATTCTTTTTTCCTATTTTTTAGATTTACAGATTTTTAAAAAATATATTTTTTACACTTCCAGATTTTGAATTTTTTTTTTTATATAAACCCGCCTACATATGAAATTATCCCAAAAATAAACTGTGGAATACTTTTTTCCTATTTTTTACATTTACAGATTTTTTATTTTTATTTTTTTATATAAACCCACGTACATATGAATTTACTGGGTGCGCAAATACCGTTGGACCAATTGTTTCATTGTGTTTGAGGGTTCGTAGGAAATAAGTATATACATTTTATTTTATATTTTTTATACAAATATGAATCTACGAAAAAGACAGTGAATTCGGTCGAACCCCCATCCGATACGGTAGTAAATTGGCTTTTTAGTGGTAGCTGGAATCCACGGCCAAGTCTCCTAATAATGTCAAGTAAATGATAAAGAAGAAACAGAGAGACAACGTGGGGCAGCTGCAAACTAATGAAAAAGGAGAAATACATTATGGTATAACGATTATTCTCCGTAACAATATGGTTTTTTCTTTTTTAAAAAATTATGGTATATTATATTTTTTTATTTCATATTAAGTGAATTTTTTTTCAGTGTTCAAAATAACTGAATTGTTCAAAGTTCAAGATAGATATTTGAAATTCTTTTCGTATTTGCCCTTTCATTTATTGAAGTTCTATTTTAATTTCTAGGACATAAATTACACTACTTACAAAGTTATATTCATCATCATATTATAGATATTATTTTAAATGGGAAGGTTTTGTCTTCAAAGTTGGATTACAATTTTGCCCTTGTTGTTAATTAAAATATTTTAACAACCTAATTAATTAAATATTAAGTAATAATATTTTAATTATTTTTAGATTATGAGTTATTGTTAGCATGAAAATTAAATAATTATATCGTATAATGAATTAGTCAATAGAAGTAAAGTAACTTGTATATACTTTCCTTGGCATTAGAATTAGATGATTCAACTTCCTAGCAGTAATTACAAATTAAATGCAAGTGCATGTATGGTGAAGAACCCAAGAGTTAATTGTATGCCTTTTTTTTTTTCAGCATGACTTTTGAATTTCTATATAACTTTAAGATATATTCCCTAACTTATAGCTTCAGAAGGTACTTTCCTATAAACTTTGTCATGAAGTAGTCTTAATTATTTTTTTGATTTTGCTTGTTTCATTAAGGTAATGAACCATGACGATGCTCATGATATGAACGAATTGTCATCAGCTTCATTATCAAGGTGTGAGGAATAATGAAGAACCACATGACTCTAATTGTTGCTATATGTATATACACACACATCAACAACCTGACGGTAAGCGATTTTCTTAAAATTAGTCACATATCATTATTGTATCTCTTGATTGTTTAATTTTGATATTACTTCACTTTTGCTTCTTGTATCATTTGATATTTGTCTTGTAGTTATTAACCATTGTCATTTTTCAAGATTGAAGAGATGTTGAATGAAAGAAAATCTACAGATGCACACATATATTATGATCTGTTTGTAGATTCTATTATTTATTTATTCTTTTATATTTGGTTAATTTTTATCAAAGCTATTTACATTAATTTATTATTAAATATGTAGAAAAAAATTCTCGTGACATTACTATATATATTATTTTAGATCTCATTATTTTAATTAAATCCACCTATTTTTTGTGAATGTAATAAATAAACAATATTAAATTTAATATTTGTGAAAAATAAAAAGAATATCAATTTTTAGGATGACTAAATATTTAATTTGAACTAAATATGATTTTTACATGCTTATCATAAATTAAAGAGGTATTAATTAGTAATTCCAATAGCTTTCACATTATGAAGCAGATGATGAATAGTTATGTTCTATTTTATAACTCCACACAATTTTTATCAAATATAATTGTATTGATTGTCACTCCAAAAAAAAAGGGTTATTGGAGCGGTTTTTTAGATGTAATACGACGGTTTCAAATCGTCACAACGCACCATAACGACGGTTTGTAAAACTCTTGTAATCTCGTCTATCATAAATGTATCACGACGGTTTTTATAAAACCGCCGCAATATTACATAGTTAACTGTCGTAATATTCTTTTGTTAATGCGGCATTTCTTTGTTGTATAAAGTGACAGTTAAAACCGCCGTAATTATGAGAAAATCATGCATTATTTACGGCGTTTTTGGCTTTTTAAAAATGTCCTAAAGTCTTTTTGTGACGGCAGAATTTTATTGCAAGAATTAATTTTTTTCAATTTGGTCAATCCACATTCACTTCCAATTTATTGCACTCTAATACATCTAAACTCCTATGATTAGTAATTTTAACACGAACATAAAAGATCAAACAAAATATTCATTATATAAAATAAAAGTACTTCAAAATTACACAAAATTACATCATCAAAATACTAATGTTTTAAAGTATTGTTTGACAGTTCAAAATTACACCATCAAAATATTAATTTCAAAGTATCATTCAACAAGAATATCCCAAAAAAAAAAAAGAGTACTAAAACTGATTTCTGTTGGTGCTTGATCCATCATCGTTGTTACTCCCATTTCAAGCTTTCTAATCGACGTTTGGTCCGATTGGTATTTGTTGAGTACCACTTCCTATATTTGATGCCTGAAAAAATAACGGTGTGAGAAGTATACATCTCAAACTTTTAAATATATGCTAGCAGAAGATTGTTCAAGCCCCACAACATAAAACCACACTTATTTTGGGACAACATATGAAGTAATAAACAAAGAAGAAAATAGACAATAATAAATCAAACTACGTTAACTCTGTGCTATCAACCTTAACTAAAGTTTTAATAGTTTCCTCTCGTTGCATTTGAAACATTTTGGCTACATTCTGGATCATTATTTTTTGTCTTTAAATATGTCATTGCTCTTTTGCTAAACTATTGCTTCATTGCTTTCTTTTGTCTATTTAAGTTCCAACAGATAATACTTATACTTTAAAACAATTATTTTTCTACCAGAAGCATCTAGGAAGCTACAATTTTCAATAGCAGCATTTTTCTACCATACAACCAAAAGATTTCAGATTTCCACCAACTATCAAAATTCAAATTATTTTCAAGTTCTAGATCGACCTCTTACCTCTATCCAATACTAAAAAATGTCTCTTCAGCAAGATATTAAGCTTCAACAGTAGAGCAAATAAGGGAAAATATAAATATTTATAATGGGCATACCTGTGGAGGAGGTGGAAATATAAACTCCTCAAGGATATTTCCCTATGTTTCTTTGATATAAGCTAAGTAGCACATTTAATTGTAATTTCAAACTCGTCATCTCTTGCTGCCACTCCGGAGTTGGAGCGCTGGTGCTAGATGAACTCACATTAACATGATTAAATCTCCTAGATGTTCGTTTGAATGCCATAGCTGGAAAAACACCCAAGCCTAACCCTTAAACACGGCCCGGATGTTCGGGACCGAGTACTATACCAAGTGCATCATTAGGTGAAACTTCGACAATACTTTCTGTCCTTTGACTTCGGATTTCTTCAATTTTCTCCTTTGCAAAAGAAAAACAAGCATACTATTGTTGTCATATACCAGTTGATGACTCTATATATGAATCACAAATCGATTGGAAGAAGTACCACTGATTTTATCTGAGTTGTAAGGAAATAAGACACTTAATATCTCTTGTAACAACCTTTATTATGAGTTTATGTATATCAGTTTTGTTCAAAGGATATAACGACTTCTAGTCTAATTAACAATTTTTACCACAAAAAAGCCTCACAACTCCAATTCTCTGTTTCCAAAACATTGCCTGAAAAATAAAATTGTGCTTTATCTTTCTAAAGCTTAATCTAAAAGAGTTACTATACATACTGTGGCCAATTCTATAAATGAATAAAAAAGTAGCTCAAGTCCAGGGAAAGATCACATTCAAGAGGTGTGATGTAGATAGTTTATCCTAATACAAGTATAGTGGTACTTCTACAACTTGAACCCTGACCTATAAATGTACAGTGAATTTCATTTGTAGCTTATAACAAGCATCATCTATGCATACACACTTTGCCCTCATTGTGTTAGTTGTAGTTAGCAGGAGAGAAATATTACTATAAGAACAACTGAAAAGTTTACTTCATTGTGCTCTAAGCTGTGATACTGATGGCTTAATATTTACAAAAAAAAAAAAGAAAAAACTATGCACTTCAATATCAAAAACAACATTTACAAGAGGTACATTACCCCATTCAATAGGTAGCCTTTCTAGTCAGTTACAATGCTTACTCTTCTTCGGAAACAGAATTGGTGGAAGCATACCAAGAGAGATCTCAAACTTGGTGAATTTGAATCTACTCGACATTGGTTCCTACAATCTTACAGGTAGTATTCAAAATTCTATTGGAAGACTGGTGCACTAGAAGACATATAAAAGAGTGACAATAACCATTGTCAAATGAAAATCACCAGTTTCTTGACTTCGGTTTAGGCTCTGGTCTTGGTCTATCTTAGAATGTATACGTCCACTACATGTCAATGGACCAGGTCCCTCGACTGAGAATGAACAGTAACTTAAATAAATGCGTTAAAATAAAAGACACAATCAGTTTACGTGGAAACCCTCTTGCTCAAGGGAGGAGAAAACCACAACCTATACTCACATGATTTCAACCCAACTCCATTCTCATTAAGGAGAAAAGATTCAGATTAAAAGCTCTTGCAATCTAGGAATTTAACACTAAATTCCTCCCCCCTTACTGTAACAACTCTGTTACAAACAAGCTCCAAAGCAACAACTCTGTTGCCCACTAAATCAACTAACTCTAATCAATTTAGACTTCACTAACTCACCATAGCTAAGTCTAGCTTAATCTAATTCCTTTATAACACATGAATAGATCTACAAGGATAATCACAGAAATATAAACCTACAACAACTAAGAACAATGACAACTCTATCAGGTCCCTTGTTGTTCTTTAAGAGAATATTTCTAGAGAGAATGACTTTTGCTGTATTTCCAGCTTTTGGGATGCAAAAACTAGGTTGCGTCCATTGATATGAAGCTTATATATGATGGGCACAAAACCCTAGAAGCAATACTATTGGCATACAACCCTGTCGCTCTGCACGAGACGTGCACCACCTCCTACAGATATCAGAGTGTGCAGAGTACTTTTTCCAGCTGTCCTTTTCTCGTACAAGAGCACCATTCTCACATGGGATCAGGTCCCCTATCAGATCCCATGGTTTGTCAAATCATCAAAACTACATATTAACATTTCCCCCCTTTTTGATGATGACAAACTTCTCTTCTCCTACCCACTTCTTCCCCTTGTCAACCGCATCAGGTACCAGGTACCAGACACCTATCCCCAATCCCTAGTGAAACAGGTCAAATTTCTATCCTAAGCATACCATTATTCCCCCGTTTGGCATCATAAAAAATAAAAGGCAGTAAACCAGAATTAAGAGTAAGCAAGTATGGTAAAACCATGGCCATTTGGCAACACAAGCAAAAATGAAAAGCAGAAAATTATGAAAGGCCATTCAACAAAAAACAGGGAATTCATTTCATTGCATATAAGATAACATTAAAAATATTATAAACAAACTCCTAAGAGAACAACGAGACAATGCCCACACAAAGAAAAAGATAAAGGGAAGATGGATAGGTAGGACCAGATAAGAATTAGGAAGGAGGAGGCTTTTGGGTGATGGATTGAAGGATAAGAGTTAGTCGAGCATCTGCATCGTCATGAGTCTTAATTAACTTTTCCTTGAGTTCAGAATTTTATGTCATGAGGCTTTCATTTTTGGCCATCACTTCTGCGACTTCAGCCGAACCTGGTCCCTCAGTTTGAGCATTTACCAATTGTGCCTTCAGCACAACTATCTCTGCATCTTTATGGCTCAATAATGCTGTCATTTCCTCTAGTTCATGCCTCAAATGACTCTGTTCTACCACCAACTCAGTCATTTTGCTCATGTACCCTGTATTTCCTTCCATACACTCACACTCAACAAGGGTGTTCATGGAGAAAGATTGCTTTATTGTTCCTCTCACACCTGCTTCAAGAGGAATCTCCATACATTTGAAAACTCTTGTTAAGAAGTAGCCATAATCCATGCCATGTTTCCCTTTTTGCTCTATAAGAGTCTTGTGCATATGCTCGAGCATGATGGATGGAAGGTTGATGGAGTCAAACTTGCTCAGTGCTTCCATTAGAAACAGGTCACCCGCAGAAGCAACTGTTCGCTTCTCAGTTCTAGGAAGAAGCACTTTATTCACCAACTCGAAAAGTAATTGATATCCCCCTTTAGAAGCTTTTTGGGAATTCCAACACAATTTAACTTTGGGGGTTTTCCATATTTTTGAACAAACCTTTTAGAGCACGATTGTCCAACCACAGACCTAATCCCTTCCGGGGTACACCTAGAATCTCTCCCAACCTCTCCTCATTCAAGTGAAAAATTCTATCACCTACTTGTGTATTGAGACTCCCATCTTCTGTGAATTCAGCATTATAGTAAAAGTCCCTTACCTGATTTTTATGCAACACTGGAATAAGATCTATGAACAAGTGAGTCCATCCTTGGATTTCCACAGAATCAACCAGATTGCTCATTCCTGGCTTGGTAATTATCTCACGATCAAACACTCTTCCATTTAGAACCTTCTGTTTTCTCAAATGCCAATTATCTCCTCCCTAGTTGCCTTCTTCTCTACCTTCCTCTTTTTATCCCTTGAACCTAGTCCCTTCTCAGACTTGAACTCAGATTCTGCAAAAATTTCCTCAGTGTTAGGTGACACTTCTCTTTTTCTTTTAGTGGTCTCCTTCACTCTCTTCCTCCCTTGCTCCTTTTTCTCTCCTTTCTTCGAGTCAACTTCTTTTCTGACTGAAGCTCTCCTTGTTTTGTGTTTTTGCTTTCCTAATGTCTTTTTTCTCCTTTTTTCAACTGCAGAAATGATGTTTTTCTGATTCAGTTTCACTTTCATCCTTGTCATTTGATACTTCAACCACTACCTCTTGTGGACCAGGTTCTCTTCTACTGCAATCTTTCTTCTTTTCCTGTTCTCAGTTGTGCTAGCCTTATTTGCCTCATTGCATCACTCCTTAACTTCCTTGTTGAAACCATAGTAGGATGAGGGCTTTTCTTTGTAGATGTCTCTTCAGTTACTTTCTCTTTTTCCTTGCTAGAGATAGGCACCATCCTTCTTTGCACGGCCCAACGTAGGGGAAGATCATCCTCATCATCTTCGTCATCTGCAGTAGTAGAGGGTGGAACAGTTTTTGGGTTTTGTCAAACTATGGTTCAGAGGTCTCTAGATGAGCCTCGAATTCTGTCTTCTTCCTCAGAAAATGGAGTCCTTGTGCCTTCCCTCATTTCGGTGAGACTTTCCACAACTAATTCCTCACTAGCAGCCAAAATGTTCGACTTAGAGTTCTTTTCTTCAAGAAGGTCTCCCTAAAAGAGAAGCTCAGATAAAATAGAGGAGATGAGACATGGTTGAGATAAAGTTAAGGGGATTCACTTTCTTGACCCACTATGGACAACACAGCCTCATCAGGAGAGGTATTTTAGGGTTCATTTAGATCTAAAGAAGGGGAGTACACTGGAGGGGCTTTGTCAGCAGAATTAGGGAAGATTTCAGAGGTTGGGGTTTGGGAATCTTTAACCGAAAAAATGGTTGAGATAGGGTTACTGGAGAGGGAGACAAAGGCAACAAGGTCTATTTCATTTAGAACATCCATCATTTTTGGGAATAAGATGGAGTTTGAGACATTTTGAAGAGAGAGAGAAAAAGAAGAGAACAAAAGTTAGGGTTTCTGGAAAGATTTGAGAGAAGAGTTTGATTTTTTTTAAAAAGAGATGGGGGGAGAGAGTATAAAAAATAGATGAAGAGGTATGTCAGGTCCCTTGAAAGGATGGGTCGCTTGGAATTAAAGTGAAGGAAAACGGTTAGAAGAGGGATGATTGTCACGTGGCAGTCACAACGCTTCTCATTAGCAGTTTAAATATAATGTAAAGAGTGCTATCCTTTAAGATAGAACCAGGTCCCTCTCTGCAATTTGAAGAATCTTATCTTTGAATTGTCTTGTCCTTTCTTTATTCCTGCAAATCATTATGAGTGTATACCTGCAGAAGGTATGCGATTGATTTTACCAAAACAAGCATTACAAATAACAAGGATACCTGCCTCCTAATAATAGCCAATGAGGTTTGGATGCTTCTGATGGAATCAACTCAGTCTAGCTTCAACATTCCCAACCTCAATCTATTTTTCTCAAACTAGTCCTTGATCAAAGCATTGGTGAAGATGTCATCAATTTGATCTTCAGCCTTACAAAACTGCATACAGATGTTTCCCTTTTCTACATTATCCCTCAAAAAGTGATGTCTTACATCAATGCGCTTAGTACTTTTATGTTGAACAAGATTATTTGCCATATTGAGTGCACTTGTGTTATCACACAAGAGTGGGATAGTATGAGTGATCACTCCAAAGTCTTCAACCTGTTGTTTTATCCACAGAAGTTGAGCACAACAGGATGCAACTGCTACATATTCTGCTTCAGCTGTAGAAAGAGCCACTGAATTTTTCTTCTTGGTTCCCCAGGAGATGAGTGAAGACCCCAAAAAGTGAGACATTCCTCAGGTGCTCTTTCTATCAACTTGATACCCTGCATAATCTGCATATCCCACCAGTTCAAACGAGTCTCCTGAAGGATAGAATATGACCAGGTCCCTGTCTTTTTTAGATACCTTAAGATTCGTTTGGCAGCTTTCAAATGAGACTCTCTGGGGCAAGCTTGAAACCTAGCACGCATACCCACACTGAACACAATATCAGGTCTGCTTGCTATCAAGTATAGCATTGAACCAATAATGCCTCTATACATAGTTTCATTCACCATAGGACCATGTTCATCTGCATCCAACTTTGAGTTTGTTCCCATGGTAGTATCAATAGGCTTTGATCCATCATATGAAATTTTTTCAGCAGCTCTTTAATGTACTTTTCTTGACAAATAGAAGAACCATCTGATGTTTGCCTGATTTGCAACCCCAGGAAGAAACTCAATTCTCTCATCATACTCATTTCAAATTCACTTCCCATTAGTGAGGCAAATTCCTCACACATGACTTCATACATTGCTCCAAAGATAATATCATCTACATGCACTTTGATAATGAGCAATTATTTACCTCGTGTCGTCAAGAAGAGAGTATTTTCAATTTTTCCTCTTTCGAAACGATTTTCCAGAAGGAACTTAGACAACCTTTCATACCAAGCTCTAGGGGCCTGTTTCAGACCATAAAGAGCCTTGTCCAATTTAAACACATGATTTGGACAGTCAACATCTTCAAAACCAGGGGGTTGCTATACATAAACCTCTTCCTTCTAGTAACCATTCAGAAATGCACTTTTTACATCCATTTGAAACAGTTTGAATTCCATGAAAGCTGCAAAAGCAATGAGTATTCTGATAGCTTCCATCCTTGCCACAGGGGCAAAAGTTTCATCATAGTCAATGCCTTCTTCTTGGTTATATCCCTACACCACCAGCCTTGATTTATTTCTTGTAATAATACCATGTTCATCCATCTTGTACCTGAAGACCCATATTGTCCCTATTACAATTCTATCAGGGCGCCTAGGGACCAGGTGCCATACTTATTTCGTTCAAATTGATGAAGTTCATTTTGCATGGAATTCACCCAATCAACATCTTTCAAGGCTTCCTTGATATTTTTGGGCTCAATATGCGATATGAATGTTGAGAATGCAACTAGATTTCTAGTTTTGGACCTGGTATGCATTCTCGAATTCAAAGGAGAAATAAGATTATCAAGAGGATGCGAGGATTTGTGTTTCCACCCTAACTTGGTTGTCAAAGGTTGGGTTTGATCTTGCTTCATCCTCTTTATTTCCAGAATCTTCATCCTCAGGTTGAACTGCATCCTCAGGTTCAGCATTGTCAAACAGGCCAGGTCTCTCTTCAGGTTCAACATACTCATTAAATTCTCTAGTTGAAACAACAGTAATTGGATCTTGAGTTCGTTCAGCTTGTGACTCATTCAGACTATCTCTCTAACTCTGAAGTAATTCTTCCAGCTCATAGTCATCTTTGTTCTTTAGATCTTTGATGTCACCAGTTTCATCAAGTATCACATGAACACTTTCTTCAATGCACAGTGTCCTCTTATTGTGAACTCTGTAAGCTTTACTTGAAGAGGAATATCCCACAAACACTCCTTCATCAATTCTAGGATCACATTTTCCTAGATCATTTTTCCCATTGTTCAGCACAAAAAAATTGCATCCAAGCCCTTAAGTAACTCAATTTAGGATTTCTATTGTTCAGTAGCTCATAAGGAGTTATATTTAAAATTGACCAGATCAAACACATGTTAGTCAAATAACAAGTTGCGTTAATTGCTTCAGCCCAGAATTTTTTTGGAAGATTTGAATTAATAAGCATAGTTTTGGCAATATCAACGAGAGTTCTATTCTTCCTTTCAACTACACCATATGCTGAGGAGTTCTTGGAGCTGATGAATGCAATTTCCAGCACAAAAATTATCAAGCTTGGCATTTTCAAACTCAGTCCCATGATCAGACCTGATCTCTGCAATCGTGTAGTTCAACTTAGTCTGAGTCATTTTGACAAATATCATCAGCACATCATAAGTTTCATCTTTGGACCTTTGAAACATAGTCCAAGTGAACCTTGAATGATCATGCACAATTACAAGTATATACTTCTTTCCACCTCTACTTTGAATCTTCACAGGACCACACTGATCCTTGTGAATTAACTCAAGAGGTCTTGTTGAACTCACTTGCTTCTTTGATTTGAAAGATGTTCTGATCTGCTTTCCTTTGACACATGCATAACACACTTTGTTATCACTAAATCTTAGCTTTGGTAATCCACGGACCAGGTCTCTAGAAACAAGTTTGTTTAACAGAGATGAGCTCACATGGCCAAGTCTTATGTAAGTCAACATTCTCACTTTGTACACTAAGACAAGTAAGATCATCTCCTGGGAAGTATCCAGATCAGCAACATACATATTCTTGCACCTTCTTACATTTAAGATCGCTTCCTTTGAAGTCAGATATGTAACAATACACAGTTCTGATAAAAATCTAACCTCATTACCTTTATCACATATTTGTGAGACACTGAGAAGTCTGTATTTCAATCCATTCACATAGTATACATTCTCAATAGAGTGCTCAAGAGATTTTCCAATTCTCCCAACTCCCAAAATATATCCCTTCTTTCAATTTCCAAATGAGACACCTCCACCTTGAAGTACCTTGAGTGAGAGGAAGTCCATGAACCAACACTGACTGCTACTCCCAACACTCCCCGGCAACAAAGATTACTTGTTAGATTTAGGAACCCATTTCAGTTTGAGTCCCCAGTAAGCAGATAGAGGCATAATAAGAGAGTTTCTCATCCAGTATGGAAATATGGTCTTTCTCATATTATGAACAAAGCCAAAACTAGGACCAGGTCCCTTGTTTTGTAATGCTTTCTGTTTGAAATAATTTGAGAAACTTTCTTGGCTTCTTTGCCATGTTGGACAGTCCTTCTTCAGATGACCATTACAATCACAATGAAGACACATAAGATTGTCAAACACTGACACATATTTTCTGTGAGGGTTATAGGAAGGACTTATGTTTAAACTTCCTAAACCCTTCCCATCATTTTGACCCTGACTGGTAAGATTGACAAGCAACTTAGAAGAAGTGGTCCATTTGAGAGATTTGTTCAGTTCTTCTTTGACATGGGCCATGTCCCTTTCTAACTGATCATTTCTCTTTAGAGCCATGGCTAGTTTCATTTCAGCAGTATTCAACCTAGTTTCTAGGTTAAGTTGTGAGTTGCTAGCTTCACCTTTTCCTCTGAGACTATTCTTACTCAACTTCATTAATTTTTCCTTGAGTTCTAGATTTTAAAATTCCAAGCCCATCATTTGTACTTCTATTTCAGAAATTTGAGAAACCAAGGCTAATTTTTCATCATTAAAAAAAATCTAGACTGTTATTTATCACATCCTTTTCAGTGGTCAACTCAGTGATTGAGTCAATCAATACATCTGCTGGATTCCTCAACCTCTTAATAGAATAAACATGCAAGTTCTGTTTAAGGTCAGAAAGAGTTACCTCTTATTTAGTTTCCTCATCATCAGATTTTGCCATGAAGGCAAACATTGCATCAATCATATCCTCATCATCTTTAACTGCAAGCATGGAGGCATCTTCAGGATGTTCTGACTCTTCTGAGTCACTTGAAGAGTTTCCCCAGACTGCAAGGGCCTTCTTCACAACATAGTCAGCAGGAGCTTTTCTTCCTTTCTTATTAGAGACCAGGTCCCTTCTCTTATCTTTGTCTCCTCCAGCCTTGACATAGCATTTATATTTAAGCTTGTGCATAGGTCAATCTTTGATAAAATGCCATGGTTTTCCACACTTGTGGCATAAGTCATTTGCATTTACAGCCCTGGTAGAGTTTCCTATTCTCCTGAACCCTCCATGTTTCCTCACAATTTTTTGAAATCTTCTAGTGAGATATGTCACGTCTTCATCTTCTTGAGATGCTTCAATTGGTGTCACTTTGAGTGCTAGTTACTTGTCTCTCTTTACATCATTCTTTGAAGTTTCCTGATTTCTGTTAATCTAATGAGATTGAAGATTTCCAATCAATGCATTCATTGTCAGCACTTTCAGGTCCTAATTAGCTTCAGTGATGGCATTAACTTTACTCTCCCATGACTTAGGAAGAATTCTGAGTATCTTCCTGACCTGTTTACTTGGGTGAATAGGCTCTCCCAAGCAATGTAGCTCATTTGTGATAGACGAGAATCTGGTGTGCATATCATGAATGGTTTCTCCCTCCTTCATGGTGAAGTTTTCATGCTGGGTCGTGAGCATGTCCACCTTTGATTCCTTCACTTACTCAGTCCCTTCATGAGCAGTTCTGAGATATTCCCAGATTTTCTTAGCTGATTCACTTGTTGAAATACGATTGTATTCCTCACCTCCTATACCACACACCAATAGTTTCTTTGCCTTGTAGTTTTTCTCAATCTTCTTTCTATCAGCCTCAGTGTACTGTTGTCGAGTTTTAGGAATAACTCTAGTAATTTCTCCATCTTTTACTTCAGTTGTAGGAACATAGGGACCACAAGCAACATCCCATAGCTCACTATCCTCAGCCATAAGAAAATCATGCATTATAGTTTTCCACCAACTGTAGAACTAGCCATTGAAATGAGGTGGCCTAGTTGATGATTGTCCTTCCTCCAGATTTAGTGGAGCACCCATTCTTCCACATTATTCTCTCTTGGTGTTAACCAATTAGAGAGCCCAGACTCTGATACCAATTGTTAGAATGCATGCGTCCACTATATGCCAATGGACCAAGTCCCTTAACTTAGTAAGAACAGTAACTTAAATAAATGTGTTAAAATAAAAGACACAATCCGTTTACGTGGAAACCCCCTTACTCAAGGGAGGAGAAAACCACGACCTGTACTCACAGGATTTCAATCCAATTCCATTCTCATTAAGGAGCAACGATTCATATTACAAGCTCTTGCAATATAGGAATTTAACTCTAAATTCCTCCCCCTTACTGTAACAACTTTGTTACAAATAAGCTCCAAAGCAACAACTCTACTGGCCACTAAATCAACTAACTCTAATCGATTTAGACTTCACTAACTCACCATAGCTAACTCTAGCTACAACTCAGAATCATTGACAAAAACACAAACTAATGTAATTCCTTTATAACACAGGAATTGATCTACAAGGGTAAGCACATAAATATAAACCTACAATAACTAAGAACAATAACAACTATATTAGGTCCCTTGTTTTTCTTTAGGAGAATATTTCTAGAGAGAATGGCTTTTGCTGTATTTCCAACATTAAGGATGCAAAAATTAGGTTGTGTCTATTGATATGAAGCTTATATATGATGGACACAAAACCCTAGAAGCAATACTATTGCAAGAACCATGTCGCTATTCACCATACGCGCACCACCTCTTACAGATATTAGAGTGTGTAGAGTACTTTTTCCACCTATTCTTTTCTCGTGCAGGAGCACCATTCTCACATCGGATCAGGTCCCTATCAGATCTCATGGTTTGTCAAATCATCAAAACTACATATTAACAGTCTAAATATTAATAACTGATCGGGAACGAGCTCAATTGTCTTTCCTTTCAAACTGAACTATCATGACATCTGCTAACTCCAACATATTATTACTATAAAAAAGACTAGCTTATGAAGTGAATTCCTTTTCTAAACTAAAGAATTGAATTATCTTCACCAGCTAGGCCTAGTCGTACATTTCGAGGATCTGCAACAAATTTCAGGATGAAGCAAGTCTAATGTTTTCCAAGCCTGAGAATCCCTAGGATGCCTCATCAATCTATCTTGGTTACCCCCCCCCCCCCCCAAAAAAAATGCCTTAGATTTGATAGTTTTAGAGCGCATGTACAGTCTTTGCAACCTCGGTTTTAGTGGAAAGTAACGCAAAATCTTGACAGATTGCTTTTTTCAATTATCTTTCCACCTAGATGTCTTACATTTTTTGCATTCTTGCAAGCCTTCATCGTCTTTCCCAAAATATAACAAACAGTCGTTTGGGCAAGCATGTATCTTGGTATAATTAAGACCAAGTTTATTAATGGTTTTCTTGGCCTCATAAAAAGAAATAGGAATCTTAGCATCTTCAAAGACATCTTTTAACAATTCTAATATCATACCATTGCTTTGTTAGTCATTTGACACAAACACTTTATGTGATACAATTTGATTAGAAAGGACAATTTGGAAAACTTCTTACACCCTTCGTATAATGGTTGTTTGTCATATTCAATCAGTTCAAATAACTCAGCATAATGTTCATCCTACCTTCTAGTATGCTCTTCATTTAATATTTATTCTCCATTTATAGGCTTACATGATACATCAAGTTCATTGATATTGTTCCCAATGAACCCAAAAGCATTATTAACCATGAATTCTATAGGATTGTGGGGTTGCAAGGTCTCTTCTACAACACGTGTACTCTGAAATGTTTGTGTTATAGCTGCATTTGAATCTTCACCATGCAAATACCAGAATTTATAATTTTTCAGAAAAGGCTTTAGAGTTAAGTGCTCTTGAACTACACCTCTTTTTTGCCACTTATTGAAACCACACATCAAACATGGACACTTAATTACATGTCTGTCAATAGACCCATGCTCAAACGCAAAATCTAGAAACTTTCTTACCCCATCTACAAATTCAAGAGTATTTTGTGGTTTGCCAATCCAAGATTTATCAATTGACAAGGCTAGAAAAAACGACATAGCAAATCAACTTAAAATTAAATAATACCAGCATATTAAAATGAAAAATAAAAATAGCAAATATCTTAATTGTAACTTTTACAGTGTGAAGTTGTTGATATCACCTCGTAATCAAATTTCTTTAAGAAAAAGATAGTAGCTACACAGAAACTAACATATAACTTTTAATTAAGTAAATGAATTGCAATCCACTAACTAATTTGCAGAAATCACATTTAATATTCTGTTTATCACATCATTAGTATCAAAATCTCAATCTACATCCCCCCCCCCCCCACATATATATAAGAAAAAAAACAAACAACCAAAGTAAAGTTAGAACAAGAGCAAGATACAATGCCATAAATACTTAGAATTTTCTTACTTCTAGCCCTACAAATTTTAAATTAAATTATGAGATAAACTGATCGACTCATAAAATGGAGAATAGAAACTTATCCGATGTGTGCTTTTATGCCAATCATGGCCTGAATCACAGTCATTTACTCACTCAGAGCCCTGTACCACTGGCACTAAGAACCCGAGTACTGCGGTGGCTCAACAATGGAGATTGTCCTATGTCTACATGGAACAAGGGATCATCATGGAGTACCAAAAGGGCTAAAGGGAAGTTTCAGACAACTAAGCTTTTCAAGAAAAATACTCTGATTGTAATGCTAACAGTTTGAATTCCTTATTTTCAAGAAAAATACTCTGATTTTCTTGCTTAATTGAGTAAAAGAATTGTTGTTCACTGACTAATTTGCAGAACTCATATCTAGTATTTTGGTACATCATCACTATCAGATTCTCAATCTACATCCCCACACGCACATAAAAAAACAGCCAAAGTAAAAATTAAACCTATCAAGCGCCAAAATTACTGGGATTTTTTTTACTTCCAGCAAGACAGAAGGCCATAAATACTGAAAATTTTCTTACTTCTAGCAATTCATACTTTTACTTATAAAAAAATAACAAAAAGTATCAAAAGATTTACTAATAAAAGTTATATACCTATCAAATGATTATTGTTGATGCTTATCTCAATACCTTGACCACCAGTTTCTAATTCCTCGACAACGTATCAAGCATAAATGTGAAATTTAGGTTAATAGCACCGGTAAATTAATAGAAGTGAAAAAGAAAATGAACTCTAAGCCACGAAACTGGAAAAGAAAGTGAACTCTAAGGCTCAAAAGTGAAATATAGATCATAAATTCAATATTTCTGTAAGGCTCCTCTTTAGACTACATCTAAACTATAACATGCAAAATCAAACTACGAAAAGTAACCCCTAACAAATCTGTACAGAATTATATAGAAATATAACAACAAGTAAAATCCATAACAAATCTCTACAGAATTGTATAGAAATATCACAAAAAGTAAAACCCCTAACAAATCTATACAAACTCTGTACAGTTTGAATTACATCCATGACTCAAACAAACCTCTACAAACTTAAACATGAATGACCCAAACAAATCTCTATAAACTCAAACATGCATGAACAAATAGAGAATACATAAATTCACAAAAATATTCAGATTCACCCAAAAACAACTTACAATTGATTGAGGTTTGAGAGCTTACATTGAAAAGTTTACATAATTTGAGTGTTAGTGAATTAAGAGCTTGATAGAGGATTGAGAGCTTAGCGTGATTTGAGCTTGATTTATTCAGTGATTGAGATCTTCATTGCAACAAATTAGTGATTTGGGGAATTAGCGATTGAGTAACAGATTGAGAATCTTTTGTTATGATTGATATTTTCCTAATTTGAGTTTGAGTTTCTTTCTTAGAAGTAAGGAAATAAAAGACAGTAAGCTATTTTGAGCTCTAACAATCTCGTTCTTTCAAATAAGGAATTGAGGGACTATTTTGTATTTATTTTTTTTAAAAATAAATCAATTGAGACAATAAATACTAAAATTAGAGCTTAAATGGTTGTTAGCACCCAAATTTGTCACAACCCAGTGGTACCCCTAGACATAGCATGCCGTATAGAACCCCGAAGGACTCCATACGAGCCCCTTAGTCTTCATAACATAAGGAATAGAATAAGAGTAAAAACACATTTCAATGTCTAAAATTTTCATAAAATAAAAGCGAATGTCTTGACACTAAGTCTCAACATAGCCATCTATTACAATGTTTGAATGAAATAGGGCCTAGCCCATACAACATGTCCAAAAAGGGAAATACATAAACGAAACTACAATATAGGAAAAAAGCCATCCTCGAACCATGAGGACTCACCAACAAGCTCAAAAGATACTTAAGTCCAAGCTCTAGCCACTAAAATGATCACCTCGAGAACCGGACCCTACACTTGGGGAAAATATAAGAAAAGTAGCATTAGTACAAAAATGCACTAAGTATGATAGTCATGCATAAAAACATTGAAAACCCTAAGAAAACTCATACCCTAAGAAACACTAGACCATAAGAAACTCTAAACCCATGCTAAAAGAGACATTTCATTAGAAAGTATGCAATTTATCGAGTTTAAACATGATTTCAGAGTTTAGAGAGCATAAGTCATAAAACATAGCTAACATATCATCATCATCTTAAAATCCTTTGAAAACTCATATACAAAGCTTATTGAGTAACCATAGTTCATAATTCATATTCTTATTCTTGTTGTTATGGGAATAAGCCTTAACCGACATGAGACCATGTGAGCTATATCATGATCTCCCGGTGTTACCCACACCGATAACGGGTATCCTACTTGCCTAAGGTAGAGCCATACTTTTAGCTTAAGTGAATCCACTAGGGCACATAGTTTATGGGATAAGGAGATTGCTACTAGAAACCCGGACTCAACTTGCGTAAAAGGTCTCCATCTTATGAGATATATTTTGGGAATCCGGACTCAACTAGTGTAAAAGGATCCCATTTGAAAGCCGGACTCAACTAGTGTAAAAGCTTCTATCTCATATTCAATATCCACTCGGTGCTAAGCATTAATTCCCACGGAGTACTTATTAAGTCTTGACTTAAATCATATTCACGGAAGAAAGTTTTGACACTCAATCCATGCTTAATTCATAAGATAGCTCTTAGATCATTCGTGAGAATAACCTTTCATTGTCCATGTCTATATACAAGTCTTAGATTCAATTAGGTGAGAAAGCTTTTCAACCTTAGAATCTTCATTATGTGAGAAAACCTTTCACATCATATCATATTCATGCATAGGTGTGTATATGAGAATATCCTTTCAACAACACAACAACTACACCATAATCATAGACAATTCACTCTTAAAGTGTTCTAAAAGCAATTACATTGATTTCATAAAAACATGCATAAATCTCATAATTTGCCCCTTTCAAGGTTCAAAGATCACTTTCAATCAACACATCTAGAATTCAAACATTAGACATGGATATCTTCATAATTCAAGTAACCCGATCACTATATGTATAATTTCATAACATTCTTCTTTCATAAACAAAGATCCACATCACAAGATCACAATTGGGAAATATGGAGATTTGATGGGTTCTTGGGGATACAACATAAAAACCATAGGAAATCATCAATTGATGCATAATATAACATGATTCAATCATTAGAATTGATTTTGAAAGGAACCCATGACTTTGGAATCAAACCCTAACATTTGGGGATTTCTATCTTTGAAAGTGGGATTTTGAAGGGACTCCATCGATGAAATATATCCATGGATGAAAGATATCATACCTTATCAATAAAGCCAAATGAATTTGGTGTGAAGAACCTTGCTTCTTGAACCCTAGCTCCAACTTCCTTCTTCTTCTTCAAGTTCTAGAGAGAGAATATTTGAGAGGAGTTTTGAGAATTCTTTTGAGTGATTTCAGAGGATGACTTGAATGAGGGGTTTTGGGGGTGAAAAATCCTTATATAGATGTTTTAGACTTAAGCAAAATGACACCACTTTGATTTAATTAAAATTGGAAAAGACCCTTAAGTCCTCACTTAACAGTTCCATAGGCTCCACCTACGAGACCTCACCGACGGATCGTGGATGGACCTACGGTTCAACTTGGTGAACCGTGGGTTGGTGGTTTGGGACTCAAAAATTGAGCCTTGGACCTACGGGACCCAAACCACGGACTGTGGACCCATCTACGAGGCGTGGGTGCAGGCGTGGCTCTGCCTTAGGCAATATCATGGGCTCATTCATGAAGCCCACCTACGGGGCGTGGTTGGCCCACGTGGATGACACTTGTAGGTTCTGAAAATTGGCTAGGTTTCCCTCTTTAGACTACGGGATGTTACAAAATTAGGCATGTTATTTGTCTTTGCATTGAGTAATAAATATTTAATATTCTAATAGTTTATAATTATTAAGGAAAGGAGAATAATAATTAAATTTAAATACTAAAATAGATGAGAAAATTTAAGGAAAATTTAAATATAAGGAAAGATAGTAATAAATACAGTTGGACAAATAATAATTTTGTTGGGTTAATTTAAAAAATTTTAAAAATATTGATGGCGGTTCAAACCGTTGTAATTTAAGTCCGAACTGTCGCTATTAAAATATTTAATATGATGTATTATAAAATGTCGTATTATTTTATATGTGTGGCGGTTCTTGGAAACCGTCTAACAAAACCACTGCAATATTTCCATTTTTTGTTGTGTGTCTTGTCTATTATGATTGATATAAGTAGATAATCGAGGAATTAATTGAACATGCTATTGTTATACAAATGAGACTTCTTTATTGAATAAAAACATATTGATGTTGGCATGTTAGGGTAAATTTCATCTCCAAGACTCAAGTGCTTATATTAAGGTTATATCTAGAATAATATTTTGTCACCTAGTCTTTGTTTCACCCTGTAAGTAAATTAAACATAAATAAAATCAATTTCAAGTTGGTTAGAAGAAATAATTGATCATTTTTTTGGTAATGACAAACACTTTTTAAAGTGATAAAGATTTCAATTAAAGTATCACTAAATAAAAATATAATTAAATAGTAAATAGTAAATAGTAAAATTTAAATAAACAACTTTTTAAATACAATTCACAAAAGAAAAAAAAAGTAAAGGAACGTGGGAGCACAACAATAAATGAAAAGGCAAAGGGTTGGACTTTCGTTTTGTCATTTACTGCACTTCAATTTGTTTGTTATAGTATTATGAATTTTCTTAGTTATTTTCTAATTATTTTTATTGTTATTAATTCTCAATCGTTTACATTTCTTACAAATGACATTGTAAATTATTAGCAACAAAAAAACTTTGATATGAAGCAATACGTAAGATTCATTATTTATTCTTCACTTGTCATTTTAATTTACCTGTCGTTTTAATTTTTATATTCATTTACCACTTGACTCTTTAATAAATAGGTTGATTCAAGCCTATAACATTCAATTGGTGTTAGAATAGTTATTCCTCAAAGATGGATGAGATCATGAAGAGAAAAGGTACACAAAAATTAAGGTCATCTTGGCTAGTGGAGCAAATGGATCTTCGTCTGCACCAAAGCATTTATATAATTTACATGAAAATTAAGAAAATCATTTGAAGTGAATTGTGTTGTCAGTAGGTTATTGGTCATCATTCGTAGATACGGTGCTATAATTTATCGAGGTCAGCGACCTTATTTTCTTATTTTCCAATTTAAAATCTCCTTTTTTCCCCAATGTCTTTTAAACATGCTTTACAATTTGATTAGTTTTTCGTGAATAAATTTCTATTTTGTAAAATCTAATTATAATATGTAGGTGAATGAAAACGAATTTGAGAAAAAGGAAAGTGACAGCTCCCTTCTATATACTAAAATGATTGTTCAAGATAAACAAACATACAATCTTAGTAGATTGGTTTCAATGGAAGAAAAGTAAAATTTCTTACGCATTTTTATGTCTACTATATTTTAAAAGATAATAAGAGTATTGATATTTTCTTATTTTTTCTGTTCTTACCGGATTAGTGCATGCTAAACTTATGATACCAATGGAGGTGGATTCAAGAGTGGATTTTTTTTGGTATACAATATTAAGTAAGTTACATTGATTTTGTAGTTTTCGTTTGCTTTCTAGATTTAATTTTTTTTGTTGTTGTTGGTATAGGATACTACTATACCCATCATAATGATTATTTTCAGAGTCAAAAAGCCAAAAAAACTCTAATGTTATTTTTTGTTTATGATGGTTACGAACTTTGTGGTGACTAGGTGAACAAAAAATGCACACAATATATATATTTTTAAATCGTATCATATTATTCTAATATTATTCAATAACTTTGAAAGGGAATTCTCTTTCAATCTATGAATTACCTTTGTCCTCTAATGTACCATATTTTATGTTATTCTTTAGAAATACAATAATAACTTAAATTTATGAATAAATGTGATTGCATATTTGGAGTTACAAGCCTTAAAGGAAAAAAGTATATTCAAGGTTGTAATATGTATCTATCTAGCTATACTATTAGCTAAATAGAATGTCTTAAACTAAAGTAATGAAAAACGAAATAAATCCTATCAAATTGAAAGACCACATAAAGTTTAAAGACATTATATTTTTACTCTTCAATCAACTTCCTTCTTTAGGGATGTATGCTCCAAATTGTGAGGGTATTTTTCACTAAAGGTAGTGATAAAAAAATATTATATGACACCCCCCAAAAACAAAAGTAAGAAGACAATTAAACAACTTCAACAATGAGTGTCACAACCCGAGCCTACACCCTGGAGTGGCCGGCACTCGATAATCATTGCTAGTTCCCAAGCGAACCCTCATCATGGCTGACTACAAGCGGAAGACTAATTTAAGCATACAGAAGCATCAAATTGAAAGAAATGTTTAAAAACAATTTTTTGAATCTTCACTGAATATACTGAGTATGAAACATAAGTTTTAAATAAAATATCTAAAACTGAAAGACTCTCTAAAACTACCTATCTATGAAGCCTCTACAATACAAAGATGAGTATCGGGACAAGACCCATGACTCTTCAAAAGAACTACTACTAACAACTCATAAAACTGGAGTACTCCGAAAGCAAGGAGGTCTCACTCATAAGCAAACGAGTGGATGAAGTGATCTCGACAGACTCCTGTTAAGGAGATCATAATAACCTGTATATGTATCATTAAAAGATGCAGGTCGAATGACATCAGTACATTGAATGTACGAGTATGTAATATAGATGAATAACAAATAACTGAATGAAAGGACCAATAAATATAGATATATACTCAACTGAATGTAAAGAAATAAAGGAGTGAAATCATTAAAACTTTACAAAAATACTTACTCATCTATGAACTCAACACATTAAGTGATATAATAAAAATATACTTTTAACTCTATTTGGGAGATTTTCTAACCGACAACTATCACTATGAGCTACGTGATGATACAACGTCTCGCCCATGCTACAGAACTGTCATATACCTTGTCGGGGTATGGAACATCTCAACTAAGAGGATCGACAAAGCTCTGTTCGAAGGGACTTAAGATTCATCTAAAAAATATGATCTTGTACCCATGTTGGCATACATGATTTATGAGGAACGTGAGTTATCTAAACTCATCCTCATATCGGTGCTCAATAATACTCCCACTAGTATATGCTCATGCTCAAGGTTTAAACAATACTCTTCCTCTGGTTTGAGATAATTGCTCAAACTATCCTCTTAAAAGAGGTAACTACTTTTGAAATATCTTTGAATTCATAATTCATTTAGAAATCAAATTTTCTCTTTTATCAATGTAAAAACTGATACCTTTGGGAATACTTAGTTCGCTTATACTCTTACTCAATTCATACTTGAAAACTCTTTCTCAAAAACATATCAAAATAATATTGTAATATGATCATTGATGACTCGGGAAGTCATACTGCATAAACATTTATGGTATATCTAGATACCATATTGCTTAAAGATTGATGGTATACTCAACTGTCATACTAATCATATATTAAAAAACTCATTCTCAAAACTCCTCTTTACTTTCTCAAAACCTCAGTTTAAAACTCAAATGATGGCTTTAAAAAGCTTCTAAAAATTTATAACTCAATTCATAGGGTTTATGCGAAATTATGGACATGAAAGACTCATTTTAGGGATTTTAATAGAAATATGAAAACTCAGAACTCATGAACTTAGAACTCAAGAACTCAGAACTCATCTCAAGAATACTCAATTCATAGGGTTAATGCTGAAATATATACATGAATGAATCAACTCAAGAATCTTAATGCATAATATATAGCAATTCAATAGTTAGGACAAGAATTTCAAAAAGAAACAGGAACTCAAGAACTCGGAATCAACTTATCTCAAGACTACTCAAATCTAGGGATAGAATCCTAGATTACTCTTTTACTAATTGTAAAGTAGATGTAGGGCGTGAGGACAAACTAGTCCAACACTATGATAGCCTTACATACCTGGAAGAATAAGGTTCTTGAAAAATCTTGAAGAAGAACTTGATTAGCCTTGAAACCCTAGCTTGAAGGAGAAAAATCAAGAAAACCTTTCTTGAGATTTCTTGAATTAGTTTCTTGAAACTCTCGAAGAGGAATCTTGAACAAGATTGAAAGAATCTTTAATTGAGTTTTCTACTTTGATTTTTCCTTAGGGTTTGAGAGAGATGAGAATGATGAATTAAAAGATAAAATCTGATTGTTTTAGGTCTTTAATTAGTCAAGAAATTTGTTTCGGGTTTTCTTTGAGGTAAAAAGACAAAAACGACCCTTTTTAATATTTCCCCGTCGGCTAATTCGTCACTGCATTGTATCATGTTACTAAAATTGTCATAACTTCTTACTCAAAATTTGGATTGATGCAAAATTGGTGACGTTGGAAAGACGATTCAAATACCTTTAATTTTATAGGTTATGGGCCACGTAACTCTTTATGTTCTAAGAGATATGGTCATTTGAAGTTAACCCAAGTAGAATCTTACATCAAAACTTAATCGGTAAGGAAACTTTCAACTCAAGTTTATGTTAGGGAATTTTAGTGACCTTAACATCTAAGAAAATTTAGAATCACTCGGTGAAATCTTATTCACAAATAAAGAATGGCTCGAATCTTATCTTAAATTTTTTCGAGATGTTACAGTATCTCCCCCTTGGGATCATTCGTCCTCCAATGACGACTGAACTGAGAATAGAAGGGGTTACTATTACTATATTCAAGCCTAACTCAAAATCACAAAGTACTTAACATAGGGTTATTATTCTTGATCAAAATCACAATATTCGAGTTTTATACCTCAATAGGGAATCTCATCCTAAGAACAGTACTCCTTACCACTACATTAAGCTAACCTTGAACTCATATCACGAAACACCTAATGTATCACACATTCTCCACATGTTACCAACACCACATTCAAGCCTAATACTATAATCACTCCATAGACTCCTACTAATCACTCTTTATAAGAATTCCTCATTCTCTCGCCACTTTTATCAATATAACTTTCATGCATTATTACCAAGATTTGACTTATTACTCATCGTAAAATTTATCTCCTTTTCCTCCACATTATAACCTTAGATGGAATAAACACACCGGCACTTTCACAATAAGAAAATAACAATCCTATTCGCTATCATCAAACAACTACTATCAACAACAACACTCTCAACTAAAAAGGATCACTGAGAGAGCTTTAGGGCGAAAGATCATAAGCACGATTCATTCGAGATATCTGATATAAGAATATGCATGACATACATTATTTTGCTAGCCATTAAGAGCAAATAATGAATTTGTGAGACTGGGAATAATATGATACATGAGTGCTTATATGAATAAGTTCATCTTATGAGGCTGATATCCATAACTTTATGGAGTAAGATTGAGATCAATGGGCTAAAGTCTTTGCCCCTCATTCTGAAAACTGAGCTTAGATTGAATGAAAATTGAGCTTAGATGTGAATATCTCTAAAGTGTATGAGCATAGGTCATAGACACAATTCTGATATTAGGAATATCAGCAAGATGTTGTAATAACTTTGCTTGAGGAATATGCAAGATTATGAACTGATTGATATGCCTCTAAAACTCGTTCTGAAGACATCACTATCTCATTCTCAACATTGGATTGGTTTCTCATCTTATCATCTCCCCCTTAGTTCTAAAGCTAACACTTGAGAGATATGGATCTATTCCATCATCTCTAAACTGGTTTACATTCCCTTTACTCTAATACTCAGGAAAGGCTTACTTCACGGCTACTGAACCCTCTAAAAGCAAGTACTAAGACTCCTTCTAAGACATCTTTCTAAGATGCTTCTATTAACATCTTCTCATTGGCTTATAAGGCCGTTTCATCGAACTCTTAAGGAAAAATATCAAATATACTATATAGGCACACATGGAAAATCATTAACTTAATAGGAACCTCGTCTGATTACATGCAATCTTGGGTACACCTCTTAATGCTCTTGCACACTTTGATGCCCTTATGTAAAAGTTAGGATCTCTTACTTGTACCTCTCATATTAATTACAACTAACATCCCAATTCCTCACCTACTCTATGTCAAGTATACCAGATCGGATCTCAAGACTAACATCGTCATCCTCATGTTGTCATTCTTTTGATCACAACACTCATCTCAAATTCAAGCCTAGTGTCTATTACAAAACACGTGTATCAATATAATTACTTGCATACTATACTAACTTATTACTATTAGATAAAATTAAGAAACACTTGACCACTAAAACCTTATGAATTAGTCAATCTCCATCTCTCAATCTTCATACTTATAATTTACCGTTAGACTTCCTTTCATAATGTAAGTACTATTTACACACTCACTACACATCATTGCCTAATTAGTTCTATAATCCTTTGAATATTATGGGCTCTCCCTTAAAAATCATAAGTCTAGCTGAGAACTATCAACTTATGAATACTCCTACTCTTCTATTCAACACCTACACTTGGTCGTTATTAACACAATGACACATCATCATAAACTCTTTTCTAGTTAAAGTATACTCTAACTCATCCTAAAGAGTAACTCTTACTCTACCTCCTATCATGAAATCATCACAAACCCATCACTTCTTAGTCTATCCATAAGGGAAAACTCATCATTAATAACGCACTAGGTGCATGACTACCATAACATAATTTGCCTCATCACTATCTTCCTTTCTTAGATTACTGAATCTCTGTATGCATTCTTCTAACTTTGGCACTTTTACTATTACTACTTATAACCTCATAACTCCTATTATCTTTTCCGGTGCAAATACTACCAAAGATCTCAAACACAGTTCCTCATAAGGGTCTCAACTGAAATAAGGTTTAGAGAAGAGAGTACATCTCGCTTTTAGCTTGAGCGCACGATTCATTTGAATAAGAATGCATTATTTCAAACATGAACATTTAATCTCACTCACGGGCTTCTCTCAAGCCCCTGTGAAGTCTCATGACTTACCCAAGAATTTTGCTCAGAGTAATTCATCGAAAAGGATCTGGCTTTGCTTTTCAACTACCTTGAGTATGAGGGGTAGTCGATTGAATATGAGAAACACATGAATTTGAATAAGTTCCTTATGACACATCTCTATTGCACGATATAAAGTATGAAAAACGGAAAACTTTTCCTAAATGTCTGTAATCCCTCATTTATAGAAGTGGGGCCCTCACAACCATAAATACGATCCTATAGATACGACTTCATAGAAACCTTAAGACACTTGAACTCTGTGCTCTGATACCAAGTTTGTCACGATCCGAGCCTATACCTTAGACATGGCCGACACCCAAGAACCATTATTAGTCCCCAAGTGAACCCTCATCCTGGCTAACTACAAGAGGATGACTAACTCAAACATAAATAAGCATCAAATTGAAAGAAACGGTTAAAAAAAAGTTTTCTGAATCTCAAAACTTCACTGAATATACTGAGTATGAAACATAAGTTTTAAATAAATTATCTGAAACTGAAATACTCTCCAAAAATGTTTATTTATGAAGCCTCTACTATACAAAGATGAGTATCGGGACAAGACCCATGACTACTCGAAAGAACTACTACTAACAACTCAGAAAACTGAAGTACTCTGAAAGCAAGGAGGTCTCACTCATAAGAAGACAAATGGATGAAGTGATCTCGACAGACTCTTGTTGAGGATCCTAATAACATGTATCTGCATCATTAAAAGATGCAGGTTGAATGACATTAGTACATTAAATGTACGAGGGTGTAATATAGCTGAATAATAAATAACTGAATGAAAGGACTGCAATAGATTTAGATATATACTCAACTAAATGTAAAGAAATAAAGGAGTGAAATCATTAAAACTTTACAAAAATACTTACTCATCTCTGAACTCAACACATTAAATGATATAATAAAAATATACTTTTAACTCTATTTGGGATATTCTCTAACCGACAACCATCACTATGAGCTACGTGATGATACAACGTCTTGCCCAAGCTGCCAGAACTGTCCTATACCTTGTCGGGGTATAGAACACCTCAACTAAGTGCATCTACTAAGCTCTTCCCGAAGGCACATATGATTCATCTAAAAAGTATGATCATCTACTGTAACGACCCTAAAAATGAACTAGTGAAACTAGAGCCTCACATATGAGTATGGAGTTGAGAACTTGATGAAATGATGAGAAATGACCGTGACGTCCGGAAACTATTCATTTGAGCTAGTGAGTTGTAAGGGTCAACTTTAAATAGTCATATCTTTTAGCTCAAAACGAATTAGGTGGACTTTTACCTATCCAATTAAAGGTCTTTGAGTCCTCTTTTCAACGCCACCGAGTTTGCCCAATTCCGACTTTGGAGTAAAAAGTTATGCCCGAAATAGTGAAGCGCTGTCCAAAAGGACGAGTTTAGACGGGATTAGTGAAAACTTTTAAGTTTAATTTTGTGGGTCCCTAATTCTTTTCCTAAGTTGAGTCCCTATTATATCTTTGCCTTTCCTAGCAATTATAAAACCCTTTTTGACCAAAAGTCTTCCATTTAAATCACTCCAATTAGGAAGAAAAAAAGAAACTCTCCCTCTTTCAAAAAGGTTCTCTCTAGAACCCCTTGGAAGCTTAAGGTGGAAGATGGAGCTAGGGTGGATGGTGGCTATTGATTTCTTCTCCAATTTCGTTTGGTTCTTGAAGATTAAGGTATGGGGATCCTTTATCCTTGATTATTCTTTCTTTCAAGGAGCTCAATTCAAATGATTCAAAGTTCTTCCAAAAACACAAAAATCCTAATTTCGATTCTAAGCATGGGTTCTTGCATTAAATGATTTTTTTTGATGATTTACGTTATTAATGGTGTCTATTGATGGTTTTAAGAAAGAAATTTCCATGAACCCATGTCTTGGCAAGTTTCCTAAAGTTGGCTTATGGAGTGGGTTTATTATTTATGATTGAATGATGATGGAAGTATGCTTGGATTGAGTTGAATAGTTGACTTCTATTATTATCTATGTTTATTAATTGTGAATTGTTGGAGAGTTGAGGAATGGTGATTGTGGCTTGGGAAAAAGGGTAAGTGGACCTAACTTCATTGTTAAGGTAGAATTGATATAGAATTGTGATAGATTGATGTGTGATCCACTTATGGTGGAGGTGTTTACTTATCGAATGTATTGTGTTTATGGCCTTGGAGGCATTATATGAGGAATTGAAGTGTTGACATGATATCATATATGTGAATGTGATGTGAAGGACTTGAATGAGAATCAAATGAAGTAAAGGCAATCATGTTGTGAATATAAAGGTGTTCATGTGATCTCAAGGTGATCTTGTTTAAAGTGTTATTGTATTGTGATTGAAAGTGTGTCCTCTATTATTGTTCATATGTGATGATGATGGAATGTGAAGGATCTTTATAATGTGATGTGTGTCTTGACTTGGTAGACTTAGGTGCCTCTTCTTGATACATTAGAAGCTTTGTTGAATATGAATCGATAGGATATGGCATTCCTTTCGGATGTAAGTGACGAAACCTGTTTTGAGCTGGATAGTGTTTGGTATTTTAGGCATATCTCTTGCTCTAGAACTTAGTTTGCAGTGAATAAATATGATTTGGAAAGCTAACTCGTATACCTAGAACTTTTATGTTTATGTAAAATTCTAATTTAGCTGTTATGGATACGAAAAATGGGACGCAACATAGGGCAAGTTCTGCCCAGATTCCGAGAATTAAAATCCTGCATGACCAGCGGCTAGTGTCTTGACTATATCTTTTTGTACAAAATATATTTTGCGGTGATCCTTGTTTGTTTGCAACCCTAAGAGATGTATCTACATCTTTCATGAAGGTTATAAAGTCTATTTCTGCCATTTTCCTTTTCAAATCTAAGATGCAACATGAGGTACTAGGCTGGCCAGATTCACTGTTTTGGGAGCATAGTTGTATTTGTACATGCTAGGCTTACTTATGATGATGATCCTATTTTACGTCAACATTACTGAGCTAATAGAAGTTAAATAAGTTATGTAATTGTATTTCTAAGGTTGATATACTCGTGAACAAGTTGAGGTATGTGGGTTTGATTGTGGAAACCTTCATTTCCACAAGTCCAACCATTTATCCTCTATTTCTACTTCAAGTTTATGGGTCCTTATGATTATTTATGAACTCTTGAATTATGGGATTACTACTACACATCCTATTATGGTCTATTTTGCATATTATCATGAAATGGAATTATTATGTGATGTTTATGGTTTTCATGCTTTCATGATCAAATTATGAAGGTTGATATATATGTATGTTGTTGGTGGGCTGATTTATATGGATTTTGGAATTGGTTGCCTAGTACGGGGGGTAGTAGGCCCGTATAACCATATCGAGGGGTTGGTACCTTGGTTGCCTAGTACGGGGGGTAGTAGGCCCGTATAACCATATCGAGGGGTTGGTACCTTGGTTGCCTACTACGGGGGGTAGTAGGCCCGTATAACCATATCGAGGGGTTGGTACCTTGGTTGCCTAGTACGGGGGGTAGTAGGCCCGTATAACCATATCGAGGGGTTTGTACCTTGGTCCCTAGCTCGGGGGGTGGTAGGCCCGGGTAACCACATTGAGGGGTTTGTACCTCTTTCGCCTCTCCAAGGGGGTGGTAGGCCTTAGAAATACTATATTGATGGTCACTCACCACACATGTACTACGCCCCACTAAATATGATTTATTTTATGTAAGCATCATTATACATATCATCTCATTAATATGTTATCTATCGGGTATGATTATGCACGTTGCCTATAAAGTCCTTATCTAAGGTAATCTTGGGGAACACTTAAGTGTGCTTGAAGAGGATCGTGTGGGCGGTCACTTCTTGTCTCACTCAAGTGTGTCTTAAGGTTATATTAGGTAGAAGTCCTATGGTAATAAAATGACATGTGTCCTTCTAAAGTTAAGCATGGGTTGTATATGAATTTATGTTAAGTATATGTATGGTTGGCTATGGTCTTATATGTTAATGTTGACTTGTATTATGTCTCTTATACTTGTAACGGAAAGGTTTTATCAAAGGATATGAAAGCATACATTTCTTGTAAATGTCCGTTGTGCATATTTTTTTTGCATGGTCTCCATACTTAGTACTTAATTGTGCTAACCCCTTTCTTTCGCTTTTTGACTAAAGTGTAGGGATTTGGAGATGGTGATATGTCATGGCTACTTGTTAGGTTTTTAAGAGTTGAAGATGAAGACTTGGTGAGTCCTCATAGATTCGAGGGCAATAACCAACATGTTCCCTTTTTTATGTCTCTCTAGTATTTGCTTAAGTTTTGAGTGGGCTTAGTCCCAATGTTATATTCAGGTATTAGATGGTTTTGAGACATATTGTATAAAGTATAGAAAGTCTTCCGCTTGCTATTTATTGAAAGTATCTTCGTGTGTGAAGAAAGTTTTTAATTCCTTATGATTTTGGTGTCTATGCGATGAATGAATGCTAAGAGGCTTGTATTAGACCTCTTCGAGGTCGAGTACGCCGGTTACGACTAGGGGGTGCTCCCGGGTCGTGACATCTACCCATGTTGGCATACATGGTTTATGAAGAATATGATTTGTCTGAACTCATCCCCATATTGGTGCTCAATACTACTCCCAATAATATATGCTCATGCTCAATGTTTAAAAGCATACTCTTCCTCTGGTTTGAGATAATTTCTCAAATTATCCTCTTAAAAGAGGTAACTGCTTTTGAAATATCTTTGAACTTATAACTAATTTAGAAATCAAAGTTTCTTTTTTATCAATGTAAAAACTAATTCCTTTGGGAATATTTAGTTCCCTTATACTTTTACTCAATTCATACTTGAAAACTCTTTCTCAAAAACATATCAAAATCATATTGTAATATGATCATTGATAACTCGGAAAGTCATACCATAAAAAATGATGGTATATCTAGATACCATACTACTTAAACATTGATGGCATACTCGACTGTCATACTAATCATATATTAGAAACTCTTTTTCAAAACTCCTCTTTACTTTTTCAAAAAACTCAGTTTTAAACTCAAATGATGGCTTTAAAAAGCTTCTCAAAATTTATCACTCAATTCATAGGGTTCATACAGAATTATGGATATGAACGACTCAACTTATGGATCTTAATAGCATTATGGAAACTCAGTACTCAGAATTCAAGAACTCAGAGCTCAAGAACTCGAAACTCGTCTTTAGAATACTCAATTCATAAGGTTCATGTTGAAATTAGACATTAACGAATCAACTCAAGAATCTTAGGGGTCGTTTGGTACAAAAGTTAGTAACGCAGGGACTAGTATGCAGGGATTAGTAATGCAGAGATTAGTAGTGCAGTGATTAGTAATATAGGGTTTATTTTTATCAAGTGTTTTGGTCATTTTTTCCCACCTCATCTTGTGTTTGGATTGAAACTCTATAAAAAGCTTCTTTCCAATTATACCCTCGAATTATTATGTACTTGGGTCAAGGCAGATAATTATCGGACAATATTATTTTTATAACCTTCTAACTAGCTATGAGAAGAACAATTTTGTTGTCATGTTTGCTATTTTTACACTTGAATTATTTGAGGATAAATAATTATCGTCTTAATAAATTGATCACTCAGAAAATCTCATTTTTCAATTTAAAAAAGTAACAATGGTAAAATTGAATAAATCATCTATATTTACACATAAAATTGCAAGTTGTAGTTTTAATATATATATACACACACACACACATATATACACATATATACACATATATGTATTGGATTTATTAGTAACAAACAACTCTCTCTAAATAATTTGTAAGCTAATTTATTTAAATAAATTTACTCGTACAAATACAATCATAAAATCAATAAAATAAACAAAATAATTAAAATGATTTGAGGGATATTTTTGTGTTTACATAGACTTATCCCATGGTATTATATCCTATGTATTACTAATACCTCCAAATGGAAGGTATTAGTAATACATCCTATAATACCATGCAGGAGGCATGAGGTATGAGTAATCCATGAATTAGTTATACATAGGCCCAAATTTCTACTAAACATAGTACTAAATAAGACCTTACATAATACATGGACTATTTCTTCTAATACGGCTTACCAAACGACCCCTTAATGCATAACATATAGCAATTCAATAATTAGGAATAGAATTTCAAAAAGAAACAGGAACTCAAGAAGTCAAAATCAACTTATCTCAAGAATATTCAAATCTAGGGATAGAATCCTAGATTACTCGTTTACTGATTTAAAAATAGATGTAGGGCGTGAGGACGAACTAGTCCAACACTATGATAGTCTTACATACCTGGAAAAATAAGGTTGGAGAAAAATCAAGAAAACCTTTCTTGAGATTTCTTGAATTAGTTTCTTGGAACTCTTGAAGAGGAGTCTTGAAAAATGATTGAAAGAATCTTGAATTGAGTCTTCTACTTTGATTTTTCCTTAGGGTTTTGCCTTAGGATTTGAGATAGAAGAGAATGGTGAATTAAATGATAAAATCTAATTGTTTTTGGTCTTTAAATAGTCAAGAAATTCGTTTAGGGTTTTCTTCGAGGTAAAAAGATAAAAACGACACTTTTAAATATTTTCCTGTCGGCTAACTCGTCACGACACTGTATCAGGTTACTAAAATGGTCATAACATTTTACTCAAAACTCGGATTGATGCAAAATTGGTGGCGTCGGAAAGAAGAATCAAATACCTTTAATTTGAAAGGTTATGAGCCACATAAATCTTTATATTCTAAGAGATATGGTGATTAGAAGTTCACCCAAGTAGAATCTTACATCAAAACTTGATCGGTAAGGAAACTTTCAACTCAATTTTGTGTTAGGAATTTTAGTGAGCTTAACATCTAAGAAAATTTAGAATCACTCGGTGAAATCTTATTCACAAATAAAGAATGGCTCGAATCATATCTTAAAAAATTTCGGGATGTTACAATGAGAGTCAAAGCCAAAACTACAATAAGACATTAGAGGACAAGTAAAAAATTATACTAAGTCATTTGAGGACTTTTGGAACACAAAATCTTTTCCTTTATTGAAACATAGTGTTTAATAATAGTATAACTTACATAAATCCCATAGTGTAAGACCCTAAATTACATCTTATCCCTACTTTTTTCTATTTTACAAAAATCCCTTAAAATATCAGCCATCTGGATGCATAAGCATCATCCGGATACATTACTTGTGATACATTATATATAAAACTTGTCTATTGCGCTTAATATGGAATATTAACGTAAAATTGAGTTTTTCCCACAAATCATGCAGAACTGATTTTCTTTCCCACAAATCATGCAGAACTGATTGATATCTTATTTTGTTTGAAAAATACTGTATTTTATAAAAAGATACATTATACATGCAATTGTTTCTCAATAACATTTTTTGTGTGATACATTACACAATATTGAATTGATATGTATATGATACATGTAATTAAGTTTGAAAATTGTTGAATTTGATATATATTATGCATCATGTACATGTCAATTAATTTGATACACGATGCTTTATCTATAGAATAAAAGGGTTTATGTATCAAGTGTATTTATTGGGTAATGTGTGTTTTACTCGAAAATATAGATAAAAGAAAAATGACTAACTTTTGAAAAATCGATCAAACTTATGATTGAAGAAAAATCGAATTTCCAAAAGAACAGAGTCGCCACTTAATTTTTAGTAAAAATCAAGAAAAAACTTCAAGGTTTCCAAAAGATTTAAAATAGATAAAATCAATTGAAAAAAGGTTCGAGTTCAATGTACATTCCGAGAAGGTGTTAGGCCCTCGGAATGCCCGCTAACTTGCGGTTGACCGGTGATTTGACTAAAATGACTTAGACTAATTTTTTAATTTTTTCTTAAGTTTTAATTAAGTAAAAGAAACTCATTTTATTTTTATTTTTTTATTTATTTATTACTATTATTTTTTCTTATTATATTAAAGGGAAATAAATTAAAGGGGGGTCATTCTAAAGGAAAGTAGCCTAAGTATTTTCAAGAATAATGATAAAATAAAGCCAAATAATAAATGAGATGTATAAAAATAAATAAATAAATATGTATATATAATATATATATATATATATATATTTTTTTTTTTTAAAAAAAAAACATGACTACTTTGGGGAAATTAATTAAATTAAACCATAAAATAAAGGGTTAGTGTTAACACAAAATCAAATAAACATTTTGCACGTGAAAGGTAATTATGCAATGAAAGAAAACAATGAGTTTGGGCTATTCTTCGCCCCAAACCCTCACTGCCCAACAATTGGGCTACTGCTGTATATGGGCCTTTTGCCCATTTTTGAGTCTGCTTGAAACTTATGGATTTTGACCAATTTTCTGTGTATATCAGCTACATATATTTTCGTATATCAGTGTACATTAGCTTCTTCCACCTGTATATCACCCTTGCAACTGTATTCCGAATTTGGGCCTCGTATTTTGACATTTTCAAACTTGTATGTCAATTTTTCATTATGTATACCAATGTATATTGTTGTATACATCATATATACAACTTGTTTTTAGACTTTTCGAGGCCTGAAATCGGTCATTAACCCCTGTTCATCGGTTCCCTTGACCGACTGATTTGATAAGAGAATATTGGGCCTTCATGAACCATTTGAAAATGCAAGGAGAGGAGTTCATGGTGAACTCGAGTGGGATTCATAACAAAGAAAAGCAAAACAAGAAAAAGGAAGAAGAAAGAAATGAATTAGTAAATGAAATACTTAATGTAGCTTGTAAAGAAAAGCACAATAATAATGGCATGATCATTAAAAAAAAACAATCAATGACTAATTCATAACGACCGATTAGTGATATACATGCATTAGGAATCATATAAATCATTTAAGAAGAACAAATATTGAGAAAATGAGTGAACCAACTCCCTGGTCAAGTAAAATTAAATACAACACATTATCAATATTCAAAATCTAGTGCTAACAGAAACAACCCCTAATCTAAACTTTAAACTTATGCCAAAAATGGGAAGCTCGAAGGGAAAAGAAGACCCAAATGTAAAACATTCTTTTGACAGAGCAGCCACGGTGGAATATCAGACTTTAGATACCAACCATAACATAATTTTATTTTCAATTATAACAAAACAAAGACCATAAAGACATTAGGCTATGACAATGGAGATAGAACATAGACACGAACTTCGAATCAACATGCTCATTGGAAGGACATCAATCAGCGACTAGTACCCAGAAAATTGGGCTACAAGTAAACCCAAAACATTTAACAGATAATGCATTAATGGTCAAGACAAAATCAGGAACAACAGACCAATAACTACATACAACTCTCGAATCAAGTACCCTTGAAGATTCTCTTACAAAAACAACACAGACAATAATGGGCCAAGACTTTGTCAACTCCAAGAACACCACTTAGACGAGCAACGAGACGATGAACTAAATTTTATTTTTTTATTTTTTTGAAAGGACTCAATATTTAAAAGACCACAAACATATGAACAATGATCAAAGAAAGGAAGTAAAATACTGTACATTCATATTTCAACGAGCAAATAACACTATTTCAACCCAGACGAAGAAACTTAGCTAAATCATTCATCAATCTTAACCAATCCCAACATAAAGAACGACAAGACATAATAGAGACAAAGCAGAAATGGTATGTACAACAACTAAATGTCAACAAAATAGAGCTAGAGGGAAGATCTCTACCTCTTTCGGGGCAGTGACTGGAACTCGAGATTTCGGAAATGACTCCACCACCACGTGAAAGAAAATTCCGATGAAACCTTTCAACGGAAAAGAACAGAAAGAAAAATATGAAAGTACGAGATTAGAAATCCTTAATCTAGTAACTTTAGGAATCGAAATCCTTGTGAATAAATTGTATTTGTGCCTCCTCCTATATATTGTCCGTCTGTCTCCTCCACCCTTTTTTTTTATATCAAATTCCGCCCCCTTCAACAGTGAATAAGAGGGAGTATATATAGGGGAAATCTAGGGTTCGGATTTTGGGGGAAAAGGAATAAAAATCGGATTCGAAAGGCCAAATTCAAAATTCAAAACTTCAAAACCTTTCACCCTTCCGGCTAAACACCTTTTCTTTGAGGTTTTGGCTCATTCCGAAAGGGGAAAGGAGGACAGAGGCGTGTCTGCTGTAGTGCCGTGGAGAGAGATGGAGGTGCGACACTCGCTACTGGATCGATTTGATGGGCTGCCGGGTCGCGTCTGGGTTTGATTTGAGTTTCGGCGGACTGTTTGTCTAATTTTTTGGGTTCTGCTCATTGTTTTGAGGAAGAAGACGTGAGTATAGGGGTTGGGGATGCTGTTTTGGAGTGGGATTGGGTTAGGGAGAAATAAAGAATTGGGGCTTAGATGGTATTAAATTGCTGCTGAAAGATTGGGCTGACAATTGGGAATGGGTATTGGGCTCTTGGTGGGCTGCTGAAATGAAAAAGGGGCTGCTGGAAATTATTGAATGAATGGCCAACTTGGTCTTTTAAAATAAATTGGCTAGAATTGAATTTGAGCTTTGGCCATATGAATTTAAATTATAGCCAATTGGAGATTAAAGATGTGGCCAAACTTAGTCAATTAGGATAAGCTCGGGTAGTAATTAAATAAGACGAATTGACATAATCAACTAACGAGCTTCTTAATCTTAACAAGATAAATAATTAACTTAGTTATAAACTAATTAAATCAAAATATAAACTATTAAATTATTAAACTAATTAACCAAATATTTAAGTAAAGCTAAAATCTTTTTGAAACTATTTTCGAATATTCATAAAATATACTAATTATTTATGTAATTATGTAAAACATATATATTATCTAAAAATTATAAAAAAGTGACAAAACTATTTAAAGTAACTTGCAAACTATTTTTTGATTTTTTTAAAATTAGAAACTAATTATTTTAAAACGTTTAAAATTGAAGAAGCTCGATGATTAATCTATATTGTGGATGTCCAAAATTGGGTGTCAACAACTGTCCCTCGTTTGACTTGGATTGATGAAAGAAATCTGAGAAAAATGAAATTGACAAATCCAATTTTGACCAACCACATCTTCATCTTTTGGAAAAGGGATTTGGTGCAGACTTTAGGAATTATAGCGGAACCCTGAAAGTGGGTTTCCTACATATCTCAGGTTATACGAGAATTCAGGCCACTTGTTGTTCGATACGCTTGATTTCACGCATGATTTTGAAAGAATTCAAAAGCCATCACGATACCGAATTATGAAGAGACCGGGATGCTCGGGAATAGGATTTGAGAGTGAGTGTTGGAATATAGCCGATTTTTCAACATTGATCCCGCCTACATATCCTTAAACTTAAGGAATCAGGTTGCTTGTAGTTCGACTCTATCGGTTGAAAAAGAAATCTCTTATGCAAGATAACATTTGGTTCTGGAAAAGTGACAAAGTAAGTCGAGTATGAAAAAGAGGCTTGCAACCTCTTAGCCATGAATGCGGAGCTCTTCAAATCCATAAGTAAGAACTTACATGGACATAATTTCCAAAGCTCTTGGCGCATTGTCACTCGGATTAGAAAGCTGCTTCTGGTGAAAATCAAAATTTTTCGGATGTGAAACAGAAATCGATAAACCCAAAGAAGAACCCGCATGCCTTCTGATAGGGGTGTGGTTTGATTGTGGTGGAAGTCGCTCCTCAGCTCGCATCCTAAGAGCTTGATACTCCTCTTTAGACTATGTCCCAGTTCGCTGCGAAGAAAAAGTTCCACGTTGTGCTGCATCCTTATTGATGTCGTCCGCACCTGTGGTTTGTTTTGAGAATTCATCCTCTCGGATGCTCTCGACAAAGACTGAGATAAAACTCATTAGCATAAAATGCAATTCAAATGGGAGACCGTGCCTTTTACCGTGTTGACACTTAATTGTTCTCCTTGATCATTTGACGTCAATTCTATCGGGTTTGACGTGAAGCAAATAAAGCTTGTGTCTCATATTTGCAATATAATCTTCAATGTACTCTTTCTTTGAATGTCAAAGCAATAAAATAAGCTGATGTAATATGTTGACGGTTCTCTTGATCTCGTCTTTGCAAAGAAAAATGATGCAGCTGATGTTGATTCTCTTGTGATGGGCAAATCTTTCTCTTGTGATGGGCAAATCTTTCTCTTGCGATACATAACTCCTTCTCATGCTAGGCATGAATCCTTCTCTTGCTATGTAGGAATTCCTTTCCTGCGATGCATGAATCTTCTTTTACAATGTATGAATCTTCTCTTGCAATGCATGAATCTTTTTCCCGCGATGCATGAATCTTTTTTGCAATGCATGAATCTTCTCTTACAATGCATGAATCTCTTTTCTCGCGATGCATGAATCTTCTTCCCGCGATGCATGAATCTTTCTCTTGCAATGCATGAATCTCTTTTCTCACGATGCATGAGTCTTCTTCCCGCGATGCATGAATCTTTCTCTTGCAATGCATGACTTCTTTATCTTGCAATGCATGACTTTCTTCTCTTGCAATGCATGACTTCTCCGCGATACATGATTTCTTTCTCTTGCAATACATGGCTTCTTTTGATGATGCCTCTTTGATACCGAACAAAGATGATGCTTCACCCAACAACATAGGTGATCTTCTGGGTATCTCTTGGACGGCGGTATCGTCTCAATCGATGATGTAAATAAAAATGACCCTCGGAGTAGTGATATCATCTCATTTGACAATACGATATAAATGACTCTTTGGGTAATGGTATCGTCTCATTCGACAATACGATATAAATAACCTTTAGGGTAAGAAGGTTATCATATCTGATAATATAATGCATATAAATGTCTTCTAGGTACCTTTAGTTGCTAGAAAATAATAATATTGCTCTCTTCGTGGCTTTCGTTTGTCCCCTCTCCGAACATAATTGCATGTTCATTATGGACCTCTTCTTGCTGAAAATTTGAATGAAATAATGCTATTCATATTCCCAAATCCTTGATATAAGAAACATAAAATATCTCCTGCATCCACAGAAAAATTATTAATTTTAGAGAGTTTCTCGCCCTTTCGACTTCTCCATATTCATTGGATGGAGGGATATGCTGATTTTGAGGTAAACCTATAAACCTGCATCCACAGAAGAATTGTTAGTTTAAATGAACTGATCTGTGTCGACCTCTTCGATTGTCTGCTCCTTGTCCTACTATCTCCAGTTGACTTCTCTAATCTCCCACCTCTTGATAGACAAGATAAAATATTTTTACGCAAAAATAATTGAAATATGAAAGAAAAGATTTTTAAGAAAAAATATATTTTCAAAAGTAAAGGTTGGAAAGGGTCACTGCCAAGTGTCATGTCCCGAGGCTTATCTGATTACTTGTTGGGAAGTATTCAAAGTTGTTTCAAACTTTCGATGAATCTTATTGAAATTTTGAGGACATCCTCAAAATTTCTGTCCCAGTTAATTGTCTCGGCTTGTCTTTAACCGTTCGTGATCAAATCACAGAATTTTTGAGATTCTCTCAAAAAATTTGTCCCAGTCGCAAATTTCAAAGTAACTTCAGTCTCAGCTTTGTTGGAGAGATCATTTCCTCGAGAATTTTTGAGTCCCTCTCAAAAATTCTATCCCAGTTTCTATTATATAGAAAAATAGAAATCTTACGGGAGATATGACCGAACCCTTGTGGCGCCCACGTATCCCGTTGAGGCAGGAATCAGGTCAAACGTAGTTCCCCTCTTGAGGATTAATAAAAAATAAGAAAATTACAAAGAAAACGACCGAGGCCGACATAGGCCGCCTACGTATCTCATTCTTGAGAATTTAGGTCGAACGTAGTTCAAATACAAAGAAAAATATTAAAAGGGGATAAAGGGGTGACTGAGGCCGACATAAACCGCGTACGTATCTCATTCTTAAAAATTTAGGTCAGACGTAGTTCATTACAAGAGGGATAAAATTCTAAACATAGACGATTACAAGCAAATAGAATGATTACAAGGAAATAACAGAAATACAAACTGAAGCTTCACACATAGTATCTCTTGACAGCATCTAAGTTGATCGGTTTCGTCCATTTGATGCCATCCATCTCTGACAATACCAAGGCACCTCCAGATAATACTTTGTGAACCATGTAGGGTCCTTGCCAATTTGGTGCAAATTTCCCTTTGTACTCATCCTGATGAGGGAAAATACGTTTGAGAACCAACTGACCAATTTCAAATACTCCGGCTCTTACTCTTTTGTGGAAAGCACGAATCATTCTCTGTCGATACAGTTGTCCATGACAAACAACAACCATTCTCTTCTCATCAATCAATGTTAAATGATCAATCCGCTTGCGAACCCATTCAACATTACCCAATCAGCTTCTTGGATGATTCTCAATGAAGGCATTTCAACTTCTGCAGGTATAACTGCTTCTGTTCCATATACTAGCAAATATGGAGTAGCTCCAACTGATGTTCTGACAGTCGTTCGGTAACCCAACAAAGCATATGGCAGCATCTCAAGCCAACCTCTGCGATTATCAATCATTTTCCTTAAAATCTTCTTTATGTTCTTGTTGGCGGCTACTACAGCTCCATTCATTTGGGGACGATAGGCGGTTGAGTTCCGGTGAGTAATCTTGAATTGTTCACATATCTCTCTCATCAAGTGACTGTTGAGATTCGCTCCATTATCCGTAATGATGTATTCTGGAACTCCAAACCTACATATCAAATTGTTGCGAACAAAATTAGCTACAACTTTCTTGGTCACAGACTTATACGAAGCTGCTTCCACCCACTTGGTAAAGTAGTCAATGGCAACCAAAATGAATCTGTGTCCGTTAGAGGCGGCTGACTCTATCAGACCAATGACATCCATGCCCCAAGCTACAAATGGCCAAGGTGAACTCATAACATTGAGTTCATGAGGCGGGACATGAATTAAATCTCCATGCACTTGACATTTATGACACTTCTGCACAAACTTGCAACAGTCATGCTCCATAGTCATCCAAAAATAATCGACGTGAAGGATCTTCCTCGCCAAAGTGAGCCCATTCATGTGGGTACCACAAACTCCGGCATGTATCTGGTCCAGAAGCTTTGCGGTTTCATTAGCATCAACACATCTGAGAAGACCTAAATCTGGAGTCCTCCGGTAAAAGATTTCCCCAGTTGCAAAGAAATTGAGGGCCATGAGTCTCGTCCTCTAAATATTTCTTGATGTCAAAATACCAAGGCAAACCATCTGGTTCCGCTTCAACATGCAAACAGTGGACGGGCTGCTCATTTACCTCTATATTCACTGGATCAATATAACTTGTATCTGGATGTTTAATCATTGAGGCGATGGTGGCAAAAGCATCAGCCAACTCATTTTTTTGTCTTCGGAGTGTATCTGAATTCAATCTTGCGAAATATTTTGCACAACTTCTGTATATACTGCACGTACAGTGTGATCTTTGGATTCTACACAACCCATTCACCTTAAACCTGATGGATCAACAAATCTGAGTCTCCAATAACCAGAAACTCGTGAACATTCATATCAATGGCCATCCTCAGACCTAGGATGCAAGTTTCATACTCAGCCATGTTGTTTGTGGAATCAAATCGGAGTTTGGCCGCCATAAGATAGTGTTGACCGGTTTCTGACACTAAGACCGCTCTGATTCCTTTCCCTTGATGATTCGTCGCTCCATCAAAGAACACTCTCCAACCAGGGTACGCTTCAGAAATATCCTTACCCACAAATGTTATTTCTTCATCGGGAAAATAAGTCTTGAGCGGTTCATACTCTTCATCAACCGGATTCTTTGCAAGATGATCAGCCAAGGATTGTGCTTTTATCGCCTTTTGAGTCACGTACACAATGTCAAACTCACTCAAAACCATTTGCCATTTAGCCAAGTTCCCGGTCGGCATTGCTTTCTGGAAAATATACTTCAACGGGTCCATCCTAGAAATAATGTATGTGGTATAAGAAGACAAATAATGTCTCAACTTTTGAGCGATCCAAGTCAAAGCACAGCACGTTCTCTCCAAAAGAGTGTAACGAGCCTCATATGGAGTGAACTTTTTGCTCAAGTAATAAATGGCTCGCTCTTTCTTCCCAGTTTTGTCATGTTGACCAAACACGCATCCCAATGCGTTATCTGAGACAGACAAATATAGCAATAACGGACTCCCTTCTCGCGGAGGGACCAACACCGGCGGATTAGACAAATAGTTCTTGATGGCATCAAAAGCAGTTTGACATTCTCTGGTCTACTTGGTCGAGGCATCTTTTTTCAATAACTTAAAGATGGGCTCACACACCACGGTGGATTGAGCTATGAATCGGCTGATGTAGTTCAACCTTCCTAAAAAACTCATCACCTCTTTCTTGGTCTTCGGATGAGGTAATTCTTGGATCGCCTTGATCTTGGAAGGGTCAAGCTCAATGCCCCTCCTACTGACTATAAATCCCAACAACTTTCCAGCTGGCACTCCAAAAGCACACTTGGCGGGATTTAACTTCAAATTGTATCGGCGTAAACGATCAAAAAATTTCCTCAAGTGAGTCAAGTGATCCGAACTCTCGCGGGACTTGATTATGACATAATCTACATACACTTCGATCTCTTTGTGAATCATATTATGAAAGATGGTTGTCATGACCCTCATATAAGTAGCACCGACATTCTTGAGACCAAAAGGTATCACCCGATAATGATATACACCCTAAGGCGTGATGAAATCTGTCTTTTCTGCATCTTCTTCATCCATCAGGATCTTCAGGCTAGCTTTGTTGAGATCTCTGTAGTCAACACAAATTCTTATTTTTCCATCTTTCTTCGTAACAGGAACAACGTTGGCTAACCAAGTCTGATATTGCGTCACTTCCACTACTTGAGACTTGATTTGTTTTGTAATCTCCTCTTTGATCTTCAAACTCAACTCAGGCTTGAACTTTCGCGTCTTTTTTTTACTGGACTGAAATCTGGATTGATCGGCAACTTGTGGGACACCATATTCGTACTCAGCCCTGGCATGTCTTTATAAGACCAGGCAAATACATCAATGTACTCCCTGAGCAAACAAACCAGGTCTCTTCTTTGAGTTTTGGTCAAATGGACACTAATTTTGACTTCTCTGACACACTCCTCATCTCCGAGATCCACAGTCTCGGTTTCTTCCAAATTCGGCTTGTGTTGATTCTCAAATTGTCAAAATTCTTTGGCAACATGCTCGGGTACCTCATTATCTTCTATGTATTCCTCGCATTCATTATCACCTGCCTTATTTTGTTCACTCGGTTCATGACATGACATTGGCAGGTTTTAAATTATTATTACTGAAATCATAAACAGACAAAGTTAGAAAAGTAAAATATAAACATATAAATAAACAATTTTTGATAAAAGAGACTTTCATTTAAATTGAAAAAACAAGCACAAACTTTAGCCATGCATTTTACTTTTTTAAATATCACAAGGGAATTTAAAAACTTCAAACAAATAGAACTGCATAAAGGGTGGGTCTCGGGCCTTTTTCGAACTACCACCGATTTTAAAATAAACAAAGAAACATGTCTTTTCTACCCAGATGAGCGGGAAATTAGGAGTGGTGTGGAGGTCAAGTTCTGCAATTGCTCCTCGAGTTCTGCATCACGGATGCCTGATGTCCCAGCCTCTTCCTCGATGATCGCATCAATCTCCTCAAAAAGGCCCCAGATATCTTCCCCGAGACCACCATCGTTGACATTTTCTCGTACCGGAAATGACTAGTACAGATGAGGAATTGGCCTGGCCAACGCTTGATCAACACTCTTGTTCTTCATCTCTGCTTCATCAGCCTCTGTAGGGACATACCCCAAACCAAACTTTGCTCCTTTGGCGGAAATTTGGATAGGCTCGATGATTCCTTAAAAGTGCTTCCCCAATCTGAAACCTGGTTCAAAACCGTTCTGGAGCATGATGGTAACAATCATCTTGTACACGGTAGGCATAGGAGGCTGTGGAGCCAAGTCATCACTGGTGGCATTTACCAGCTCCACCGTGTAGAAATCACAACCTCGAGAGACATCATCAACGATTGGTGCATACCCATTGGAATGACTCCCTTCACCATAAATGACCAATTCCTGGTCCTTCCAAACAAACTTCATTAGTTGGTGAAGGGTAGACGGCACAGCCCCAGCCATATGAATGAACGGTCTTCCCAGAAGCAAGTTGTAACTGGTGTTGATATCTAACACCTAGAACTCAACGTTGAATTCCGCAGGACCCACCTGAATATCCAAGTTCACCGCACCCAATGTGTCTCTTTGCACTCCATCAAAAGCCCTCACCTTGACTTGGTTCTGGTGAAGCTTTCCCAAATCAAATTTTAGCTGCCTCAGAGTCGAAAATGGGCAAATATTAAGATCAGATCCATCATCGACCAAGACACAATTTATTATCTTGTCTCGACACATGGTGGTGAGGTGCAGAGCTTTGTTATGCATCTTGCCTTCAAAGGGCAGCTCTTCGTCACAAAAACCAATTTGGTGTCCTCGGATGACCTAGTTTATCATGGCTGCTAGATTGTCACTGTTGGTACCCACGGGCACATAAGTATCATCCAGAGCCTTCATCAACGCTTGCCTATGCAGTTGTGAACTCATCAACAAAGCCCATACAGAAATCTGAGCTGGTGTCTTCTCCAAATGCTTCACAATTGAATAATTTTTCGGCTGCATTTTCCTCCAGAACTCTTCGGCTTCAGCTTCACTAATCAGCCTTTTAGTTTGATCCTTTTTCTACTCCATTGGGCCAATTCTTTCGGTGTGTAGCACCTGCCAGATCTGGTCATGTCTTGAGTAACAAACGTTTCAATCACAAATTTGGGTCGGGTAAGAGTTTCTCTCGGCACCAAGGCAACAGTCTTCCCGGGTGTCAGAATCACAAACTATTTCTTTTCTCTGATGCTCAACGAAGCTACAGCCCTTTCCAGTTCATCAGGAGCAATCAGAACTATTGCCTTCGTCATGCACCAATCATCATCTGTCTCTATCATATTGATAGTGGCGCCTCCATGATTTAGCAAAGGATTACTATTGACATTAGGCGCAACTGTCTGAAGAGAGACCACATTCTGGTCAATCAGGTCTTGGATCTTATGCTTCAAGTTGATACAATCCTCGGTATCATTTCCAACACTGTTGGAGTGATATGCGCACCTCTGATCAGGTCTGTAAAACTTTGAGCTAGTGTCAACCGGCTTGGGACCCACTGGATGAATATATCCTGCCGCAATTAATCGCTCGAACAGCTTTGTTCGGCTTTCAATAAGCGGAGTGAAAATTCTAGTAGGCTTCTTCTCAAATCTAGGACGGGAGGGATCGTAATTGCCTTGTTGTGGAGGAAGTATTTGACGATAATTTGGAGCATTTGGACGGGGGGCTTGATATCTGGGATATGAGTTGGTTTGATAATTTGGTTGTGGAGCTTGGTAGTTCGAGGGGGCATTTTGGTAAAGTGGAGCTGGAGTTTGGTACATTGGGGGAGGCGTTTGGTAATTTGTCTAAACGTTGGCACAATTGAGGGCGACATTTCGGTAGTGATGAGATGGAGTCTGGTAAGCTGAAGGGGGAGTTTGGTAGATAGTAGAGGAAGTATGGTAGCTAGGAGGGGGAGTATTTTGATAACTGGGAGGAGGGGTATTTTGGTAACTAGGAGGAGGGGTATTCTGGTAATCAGCCTGTGCATAACAAGTCAGGTATGAACTCTGTGAAGGTCGAGAACGACCTTGGTATGATGAGGATTTCCTTGGGGTCTTCTTCCCCTCATAAGAGATAGATGACACATCATCTCTTTTCTTCTTCAACAAGCCCGAAGATTCGGGCGAGGCAGCAACACGGGCAATCTTCCCGGTTCTCAATTCATCTTTGATAGTCTCACCCACCTTAACTATCTCAGCAAATTTTGCTCCAACGAGCAACATAATTCTGTCATAATATTCGGGCTCCTTCACCCGCACAAACACTTCGACAATTTCCTTTTCTGACATGTGAGGTCTAACTCTAGCTGCCTCCTTTCGCCATCTATATGCGAATTCTCTATAACTTTCGGTCGACTTCTACTTCATTTTCTCCAATGAGTAACGATCAGGAACGATCTCCACATTGTAGGCAAATCGTTCAATGAAGTCCTTCGCCAGAGCGTTCCAGCTAGACCATTGTCTCGTTTCATGAGACTTAAACCATTCTAGAGCCTCTCCGCTCAGACTTCGGCTAAAAAGCCGCATTAACAAAGCTTCGTCTCTCCTAACTCTCACGAGTTGGTCACAGCAGGCCCTCAAGTGTGCTAAGGGGTTCCCCGTTCCTCTGAAGATGTCGAATTTTGGCACCTTGAACCCTTTCGGGAGGTCCAAATTCGGATGAATGCACATGTCTTCATAACTCAACCCGGCAACCTCATGAATGCAGTTCAACTCCTTCATGGCTTTTCTGATTTCCTCCTTCATATCTATCTTGGCAGTCTCCTCTTTTGACCTTCACTCTCTCTCTCTCTCCCCTCATAGTGGTCGAGCTCCAAACCATGGGCATCATGCTCGTTGGGGACTGGTATTTGGAAAGCGGATTTTTGCGGTAGTGGTGAAGCAATAGAGGGACTCTGGCCATTTAAAGGGGCGTGATAGTTTTGGGGAAAAGTCTGGGGGTTGGTGTACTGGTTTTGGTAAATGAGGGAAGTGCGTGGGTTATTAACGTTTTGGCTGTGGGGAGTAGGCCAGTTTGGTGGTTTGCATTAGGGGGAGGGAGTGGTGCTTGGAGGTTGGTATTTTGAGGAGGGGGTGGTGTTTGATAAGAGGCTGAGGCGTAATGAGGGTTTTGGGTGGTAAGGTCAATGATGGAAGGATTACGAGAAAGACTTGAAAGCAGGTTTTGAGCTTGTTCCACGTAAGGAGGGGGAATTTGAGCTGGAGGTCTTCCGTCTGGTTGAGTTTTGACAGCAAAAATTGGAGGAGGCAAATCTTGTTTTCTCTGCATCTCGACCCTCATCTCAGCAATTTGTTGCATCAACTGCAAGATCAGTTCATTCTGATCAGCAAAGGCGGGCTGAGCCACCACGACATCAGTAAGGCTGTTTTTTTCGTTGTTATCACCCATTGCTGCTTTTCTTTTTTGTGAACTTTGATTGGGGAAGGAATCTGTTGGCCCATTTGATCTGGTAAAATATGGGTGTTCAGCCAGTGTATCAACACAGATCAGTTCTAACTATCTGTAGAGAAAAACAACTCAAAGGCAAATCTGTCAGTATTAGTTCTGGATGAATAATGCAAGATATCGCATAGAAAGCAGATAAACACATAAAAGTTGCTTCGTTTGAGGACACGTTAACCCACGAGTAATGGGGACTGATCTTTTGAACAAACAGGAATTTGCTCGTTTTATTTTGGGGCTAGCGACTCAGAAAGGCTAAATTGCGTTGAGCTAAGGTCTTCTTGCTGCATCTTCTGGCATCTGTTGATCTGAGTTCAATGTTTCCTTGTAGAATGAGAGAGGGGGAAAAGAAAATTTTAAAAGATAGGGGCCAGGCCTTGAAAGACTGCCTATGTATCTCCAAAGGAGAATTCAGGACCTACGTAGTTCGAATACAAAGGAAAATTTTCATTTTCATTCATTCATTTCTGGTGATTACAAGGAAAGTGAAAAACATATAATAAAACTCCTAAAAGATAAATGGTGCCTTCACCGAAGCTTCTTCCTCTGACTGCCGTATTAGCCACGGTGGACAAACTCAACTTGAATCTTTCCCATGTTGACGAGGGATCCACGTCATAAGGAAACCTGAGCATATGGTCTAGTCCCTCTTAACCCGACAAATATCAAGTAAGGGGTTTTTCCCGCTCGAATCACCATATGCTTTGTTACTACCAAGCATTGGATCGACCACTGCACATTTTCATCTCTCAAACCCTGAAGTCTCGGGTACCAAAATTCTTGGCCTCCAACCCTATTGAAATGATTACGTTGCACCCACCAATCGTGACTTTCGAGTCTGTTCGGTCTTTCCAAAGGATCTGGTTCTGTTGGCTCATGAGCTTTGATCAAGTGTCTCATCATCCACCATTGCAGTATCAAGTTGCATCCCTGAAAGAAACGTTCTCCGCTTTAACACTTGTCCAAAGCCCTATAAATGTCGGCCAAAATCATGGGCACCAAAGTGTAGTACTTAGTTGCCGACCCGTAATCCACTCCATAAAAGATGGCATGGGCGACCATTACTACACTTGGATGGATAGTGTAGTTTTGTCCTTGGGGAAATACCATCGTCCCGAGTAGGCATATTGCAAAGGCAAGGGGACGTGTCTCCTTCCATTTTTCTTCTGAGATGAACTCTTCTTTGAATTTTTCATAGGCTCTTACACGCCCGAATCGGTAATAAAGCTTTCGAAGAGGAATGTTTGGCCCGGGAATTCTGTCCATCCAATTGGCTTTAACGAGTGACAATTTTTCTCTAATTTCGGCAAAATCCCATGTTTTTGGGAAAAGGAGATCTGTATCGGGTTTGAACCTCCTTTTGTTGCACATACTGACACTTTCGTAACTTGCAAGAATTTCTTCAATAGTCGACGTCATTTCCACTTCCTTGAACCGAAATACCATATTGTCGTTGTCCCAAAATTTAACCATTGTTCCAATCATGTCGGGATAGGCCACCATTTCCATTAATGACGGGAGATGACTTATGTGTCTTTGAACTATTTTCTTGTCTTCTGTGTTCATAAATTTCCACCAAACTTGTAAGTAGGGATGTGGTAAGGTCACCATCTGGGTCCTCAGAGGCTCATGTACTGAATTTATCCTACAAGAAAAACAGAAAAAGGTAAGCTGCCCCCACCCCTACCCCCACCCCCATAGATAATTGATTTGTTTTAAAAATACATATACATCCTTCAATTAACACATAAGTATGATTGTCTTTTTATTGGCAAATGGGCCAAATAGACACAAGGTAGGCTTCTAATGGGCCCAACACGCCTTGGGTGTTGGGTCAACTTAGTTCAAAATGCTCTAAATTCGGGATTTGGTTTCGCTCTACACTAGTTGACTAAGAGTGGCTTTGAAAGACCAGGAACCCAAGTGGACAACTTAGGCTGGAACTCACGACAACCATTGGACGCATGACGAACCAATAAATTGTCGATCGTTCCGTAAAAGGGTTGAGTATAAAAAAGTCTGATTGCGGTTCCGCAAAACCGTCCTTTAATATACTATACATACGAGAGAATATGTCATGAAATGCAATGACAGTTATATCAATTTAAACACGTTTAGCGCAAATAAACAATCAACAATTAATAACAACCAGTCAAATAAGCCAAATCTTATGGTTAGAACTTAATTAATTTCCAAGCGGAGTCGTCATTTCTGATTTACTCGAAAATATAGATAAAAGAAAAATGACTAAGTTTTGAAAAATCGATCAAACTTATGATTTAAGAGAAATCGAATTTCCAAAAGAACAGAGTAGCCACTTAATATTTAGTAAAAACCAAGAAAAAACTTTAAGGTTTCCAAAAGATTTAAAACAGATAAAATCAATTGAAAAAGGGTTCGAGTTCAATGTACATTCCGAGAAGGTTTTAGGCCCTCGGAATGCCCGCTAACTTGCGGTTAACCGGCGATTTGACTAAAATGACTTAGACTAATTTTTTTTTTTTTTTTTTTTTTAAGTTTTAATTAAGTAAAAGAAACTCTTTTTATCTTTATTTATTTATTTATTTATTACTATTTTTTTTCTTATTATATTAAGGGGAAATAAATTAAAGGGGAGTCATTCTAAAGGAAAGTAGCCTAAGTATTTTCAAGACTAATGATAAAATAAAGTCGAATAATAAATGAGATGTATAAAAATAAATAAATAAATATATATATATATATATATATATATATATATTTATTTATTTATTATTTAAAAAAAAAACATAAAAGAGAAATGACAACTTTGGGGAAATTAACTAAATTAAACCATAAATAAAGGGTTAGTGTTAACACAAAATCAAACAAACATTTTGCACGTGAAAGGTAATTATACAATGAAAGAAAACAATGAGTTTGGGCTATTCTTGGCCCCAAACCCTCACTGCCCAACAATTGGGCTACTGTTGTATATGGGCCTTTTGCCCATTTTTGAGTCTGCTTGAAACTTATGGATTTTGACCAATTTTCTGTGTATATCAGCTGCATATATTTTCGTATATCAGTGTATATCAACTTCTTCTACCTGTATATCACCCTTACAACCTGTATTCTGAATTTGGGCCTCGTATTTTGACATTTTCAAACTTGTATGTCAATTTTTCATCATGTATACCAGTATATACTGTTGTATACTTCATATATACAGCCTGTTTTTAGACTTTTCGAGGCTTGAAATCGGTCATTAACCCCTGTTCATCGGTTCCCTTGACCGACTGATTCGATAAGAGAATATTGGGCCTTCATGACCCGTTTGAAAATGCAAAGAGAGGAGTTCATGGTGAACTCGAGAGGGATTCATAACAAAGAAAAACAAAACAAGAAAAAGGAAGAATAAAGAAATGAATTAGTAAGTGAAATACTTAATGTAGCTTGTAAAGAAAAGCACAATAATAATGCCATGATCATAAAAAAAAAAAACAATCAATGACTAATTCATAGCGACCAATTAGTGATATACATGCATTAGGAATCATATAAATCATTTAAGAAGAACAAATATTGAGAAAATGAGTGAACCAACTCCCTGGTCAAGTAAAATTAAATACAACACATTATCAATATTCAAAATCTAGCGCTAACAGAAACAACCCCTAATCTAAACTTTAAACTTATGCCAAAAACAGGAAGCTCGAAGGGAAAAGAAGACCCAAACGTAAAACATTCTTTTGACAGAGCAGCCACAGTGGAATATCAGACTTTAGATACCAACCATAACATAATTCTATTTTCAATTATAACAAAACAAAGACCATAAAGACATTAGGCTATGACAATGGAGATAGAACATAGACACGAACTTCGAATCAACATGCTCATTGGAAGGACATCAATCAGCGACTAGTACCCGGAAAATTGGGCTACAAGTAAACCCAAAACATTTAACAGATAATGCATTAATGGTCAAGACAAAATCAGGAACAACAAACCAATAACTACATACAACTCTCGAATCAAGTAGCTCTTGAAGATTCTCTTACAAAAACAACACAGACAATAATGGGCCAAGACTTTGTCAACTCCAGGAACACCACTTAGACGAGGAACGAGAGGATGAACTAAATTTTATTTTTTTAATTTTTTGAAAGGACTCAATAATTAAGGGTGTGTTTGGTACGAAGGAAAACATTTTCCGGAAAATGTTTTCCAATTTTCTCATGTTTGGTTGGGCTAAATGTTTTGGAAAATGTTTTCCAAATCAACTCATTTTCCTCAAATTTAAGGAAAATGACTTCCCTTCTAAACTTAAGGAAAACATTTTCCAAAAGTCTCTTCCAACTTCAAATTACAATTATTTTTTTGTTGAAAAAATTAATTTATTTTGTCCCTACCCTCAAATCACCCCCTAACCAACCCCCCCCCCCCCCAAAAAATAATAATAATTTAAAGCTTGTTTTTAAATTCAATTTTTTTACCCCACCCTCACCCCTACCCCCACCCCTTCCCAAAAAAATATTTAAAATTGTTTTTAAAATATATTTCTAATTTCATTTTTTTATTTTTTTACCCCCCACCCACTACCCTCGCCCCTCCCCCCCCCCCCCCACATCAACCCCCCTATCAGCCCCCAACCCCCTTCAAAAAGAAAAAAATTTAAGTTTGTTTTTAAAAAATATTTTCAACTTCAAATTTTTGTTTTTTCATCCCGATCCTCGATCACCCACCCCCTTCTCGGGTCACCCCCCCCACCCCCAAATAAAATTGAGTTTGTTTTTAAAAAATATTTACAAATTCAAATTTTTGTTTTTTCATCCCGATCCTCGATCACCCACCCCCTTCTCGGGTCACCCCCCCACCCCCAAATAAAATTGAGTTTGTTTTTAAAAAATATTTACAAATTCAAATTCAAATTTTTTCACCCTACCCTCGACCCCCCACCCACTTCCTACCCAGCCCCCCACCCACCCACCCCTAACCCCCCCCCCCCAAAAAAAATAATTTAAGTTTGTTTTTAAAAAATATTCTCAACTTCAAAATTTCATTTTTTTCATCCTACCCTTGACCCCCCACCCCCCCACAAAAAATTTAAGTTTTTTTAAAAAAATATTTTTAATTTCAAATTTTCATTTTTTCACCCCTAGAACCCCCTACCAGCCCCCCACCCCCCCTCCCCAAAAAAAAATAAAAAATTTCAAGTTTGTTTTTTAAAAATATTTTCAATTTCAAAATTTCATTTTTTCACCCCTACCCTCGACCCCCACCCACCCACCCCCCTACCAGCCCCCCCCCCCACCCCCAAAAAATAATTTTAAGTTTGTTTTTCAAACATATTTTCAACTTCAAAAATTCAATTTTTCACCCCTACCCTCGACCCCCCCTCCCTTTCACCCACTCCCTACCACCCCCACCCCCCAAAAAAAATTTAAGTTTGTTTTTAAAAACTATTTTCTACTCTAGTAAAAATAAAAGATATTTCTCAAAAATATTTTTCATTCATAAATCAAACACTAAAAATTTTTTCTGGAAAATATTTTCTACTCACCAACCAAACATGAGAAAATAAGTCAAAAATCAACTTGTTTTCCAGGAAAACATTTTCTAGGAAAACATTTTCCTTCAAACCAAACACACCCTAAAGGACCACAAACATATGAACAATGATCAAAGAAAGGAAGTAAAATACTGTACATTCATATTTCAGCGAGCAAATAACACTATTTCAACCCAGACGAAGAAACTTAGCTAAATCATTCATCAATCTTAACCAATTCCAACATAAAGAACGACAAGACATAATAGAGACAAAGCAAAAATGGTATGTACAACAACTAAATGTCAACAAAATAGAGCTAGAGGGAAGATCTCTACCTCTTTCGGGGCAGCGACTGGAACTCGAGATTTCGAAAACGACTCACCACCACGTGAATGAAAATTCCGATGAAAACTTTCAATGGTAAAGAACAGAAAGCCAAATACGAAAGTCCGAGATTAGAAATCCTTAATCTAGTAACTTTAGGAATAGAAATCCTTGTGAATAAAATGTATTTATGCCTCCTCCTATATATTTTCCGTCAATCTCTTCCACCCCCTTTTGTTTTATCAAATTCCGCCCCCTTCAACTGTGAATAAGAGGGAGTATATATAGGGGATATCTAGGGTTCGGATTTTGGGGGGAAAGGAATAAAAATCGGATTCAAAAGTCCAAATTCGAAATTCAAAACTTCAAAACCTTTCACCCTTCCGGCTAAACACCTTTTCTTTGAGGTTTTGGCTCATTCCGAAAGGGAAAATGAGGGCAGAGGCGTGCCTACTATAGTGCCGTGGAGAGAGACGGAGGTGCGACACGCGCTACTGGATCGATTTGATGGGCTGTCGGGTCGCGTCTGGGTTTGATTTGAGTTTCGGCGGACTGTTTGTCTGATTTTTTGGGTTCTGCTCATTGTTTTGAGGAAGAAGACGTGAGTATAGGGGTTGGGGATGCTGTTTTGGAGTGGGACTGGGTTAGGGAGAAATAAAGAATTTGGGCTTAGATTGTATTAAATTGTTGCTGAAAGATTGGACTGACAATTGGGAATGGGTATTGGGCTCTTGGTGGGCTACTAAAATGAAAAAGGGGCTGCTGGAAATTATTGAATGAATGGCCAACTTGGTCTTTTAAAATCAATAGGCTAGAATTGAATTTGAGCTTTGGCCATATGAATTTAAATTATAGCCAACTGGAGATTAAAGAGTGGTCAAACTTAGTCAATTAGGATAAGCTCGGGTAGTAATTAAATAAGACGAATTGACATAATCAACTAACGAGCTTCTTAATCTTAACAGGATAAATAATTAACTTAGTTATAAACTAATTAACTCAAAGTATAAACTATTAAATTATTAAACTAATTAACCAAATATTTAAGTAAAGCTAAAATCTTTTTGAGACGATTTTCGAATATTCATAAAATATACTAATTATTTATGTAATTATGTAAAACATATATATTATCTAAAAATTATAAAAAAGTGACAAAACTATTTAAAGTAACTTGCAAACTATTTTTTGATTTTTTTAATTATAAAACTAATTATTTTAAAACGTTTAAAATTGAAGAAGCTCAATGATTAATCTATATTGTGGATGTCCAAAATTGGGTGTCAACAATGTGTAAAGGCACGTAATCTTCTAATTTAAATAAGTCTAAACAAAAATAAAACACTATAGATACATAACAACAATATAATTGATGCATGGCGGACTATACAATTTGAACACGATATATTGAGCATGATGAAATTGTAATGTATCATAATGTTGAAAAGAAGGCACTATACATTAATTTAAGAAAATAAAAATAACTAGATACATCAAAAAGCTGAATCCATATATATATAAAAGATGAATAAGAGAAAGTCGGAAAAAAATAACCAACAATCAGATCTGCTTCTCCTTCTCTTTCTCAACATATCGATAATGTATCAGATTGTTGTTGCATTTGTGGTAGTCCATTGGATGCACAATAAAAACTTTACCAATACATTGTCATAGCAAGTCTACCAGTGCCGACATTTGGAGGAGGAAAAGATGGACCCCAAGATCTCATATTAGTATTAGAAGAATTTAGTTGAGTAACCCCAATACTAAATGAAGGGGTCTGGCCCATATGTATCAGAAAAAAATTTGGAAACAAATGGAAGAAGACAATAATGGAGCGGCGAAGAAAAACCCTACCTATTCAGATGTTTGAAATTGATTGACTTGAGAGAGAGAATCATTTTGAAAATCAAATTAATTTAAAAATTGTAACTGCTAAGAATGTGGAGTGAATTTAGGGAGAGAAAAAGGAGTGAAAAGGGGAGTGGTAAACATGGATTTTGGCTGATGGATCTTATGTATATGAAAGTTTTAAGAATAGGGAGAAATAAGGGATTTTTGAAATATTTCAAAAAGGTAGGGAAAAATGGAGAATAAGGTAAGTAAAGTTGTGTATGTAAGTAATTTCTTGAATAATGATGATAAAAATTTTGTCCCAAATAATTGATTCCCTCCATATGTATCTAAATACCACCCCCTCCCCACCCCCCACAATTCTAAAAAGCCAAATATTTTACTCAAAGGGTTTTGATAAACTCCCAAAGGATTTCTCTGGTAAGCTCTTCTTGCTCAAATTGAATATGAGATTACTGTTTCAAGGAACAAAATTATTGCTTTCACTTTGGGAGAAATTGACTTAAAATGAGTTTACTCCAGTAGTTCAAGTGAGATTTCTCTAGTAAACACTTGTTTTCTTCTTTTTGATTTCTCTAGTTTATTCTCTTCGTGTTACGGTGAATATTTTTTCTTTATTTTTCCAGTTTCATCTATTTGTGTTCCAACGACATTTCTCCTTTTTTTCTTGTTTTCCTTGTATTTTTAAGAATTCATGACTATGCTTGACGCCATGAAAGTAGAAGTTGTTGATACCTTTTTAAGATTTGGGCAAAGAAATAATTATTGGTGTTTGCCTAAATCTTAAAAGGGTTTCTCTTTGCCCAAATCATTGATGTGTTTCTCTTTCCCCAAATAGTAGGTTTCCATATCAATGCCCAAATAGAGATTTGTGTAGACACGTAATTTTTGACCGAACATAAGACTTTACACTTGTTTATATTCCTTAAATATTTCGTTCATGTTAAGTTAGATATTTTGATTTTTGTCTTATTTTAGTAAGTTGATTTTAAAAGATTTGAAAATAACAAAAGAAATGATATTTTTGTTTTAATTTGTTTTAATAAATAAGCTAATATTTCTTAATTATCATTTATTATTAGTTACTTAATTTTGTTAGTTTAAACAATAGTTGAGTATTTTTTTTTGTTATATATTAATTATTTAATAATAATAATCTAACAAATCCACCCCACACTCCCATTCCCTCACGTCTTCATCAACACTCCACACCCCCACACGACACAACCCACTACCCCACTCCTATTTGCATGCACACTACAACAGCAAAAAGAGGACCCACCTGGAAAAAATCTATCCTATATATAGAACACACATACGCCAGAAAAAAAGAACACATCGACATATGCACTAATCTTGGCAAACAATATATACGTCGTACTTTTGCACATTGTGATTGAGATCTGGAAGTCTATTTTCGCGGTTTCGAGCTCGTGCTTCTTAATTATAGTCCTTTTTTTTTTCGTGAAATAATTTTTACCAGAGGTAACACTTATTGTTATTTTATTTTTGTATTAGTTTTATACCATGATTGTGCAAGAATTGATTTCAATATATTAAAGTTGTTCAAATTTCGTATGTGTTTAATCTGTTAATATTTTTTAATGTTATAATATTTAAATATATGTGAACCTGTTATATCCTTAAGTTTAGAATAAAACTTGTATAATATGATAATTATTCATTGTATGCTAAAAAGGTATGATATTTATTTATTTTTATTGGGCGTGTGGATGCTATATTCTATTTTTATATAATAGTTGAGGATTTGATAAATACATTTCAAATTTTTGTGTTAACTGTTCTCCTGTACGTATGCCTATTAGTTTGTTTATGTGGATTATTATGGATCATTTTATGGTATAATAATGGTTATTAGTAAGTGGTATAATTGACGTCAACTTGTATTAATTGTAGTTTGACTTATGTTATTTCGCTGGGCACAATGGTATGCTATATTTTTTTATGTATGATTTTTTGGTTTTGTTTTAATAGTGAATTTGTTCATAAAAAAAATAATCTAAACAGGGTATTAGTGTTTATTGTATATGTCTAACTCCATAAGAATAAGGATGTTTCTTACGTAATAAATGTTCATAGTATAGTTTTATTTTACAATTATATAAAACTTGATTCCAATATTATGAAATTGCTCGAACTTTAGATGTGTTTAACTTTGATTATAATGTTGAAATATGTTTGAACTTTTTATATCGTTAAATTTAGAATAAAACTTATATACTAGATGACTACTAATCACGAAGCTCCTTTGAAGTTCATTACTTATATTATTCTTCATCATTGCATATAAAGTCTTTGGTAAATCGATATGAATAATTAAAAGTGTGATTGAAAGAATTAATAAAATTGGGTCATATTAAAAATAGGTAATTTATTGTTATTAAGGTTGAGTTCCAAGGAAAGGTAGTTTTTGTCATATTTTATTCATGTTCTTTTTATGTCATTAAAGTGTTATGCATATCAACAATCATTGGTTGGCATTTTGTCTGATAGGAAAGAATCAATAGGAAGATAAGTGAAATAGACTTAAACTGTAAAAAAAAAAAAAAGACTTAAAATGTTCAATATTTTATTATTTTTGGATAATTAAATACTGCTAACCTATTGAACAAAATAGAAAAATATTAGAATTCATTTAACGCCATACGTGCATAGTTTTTTTTTTTCTCTCTCTTTTAAAAAATAAAATTTGGTTTCAATAAAGAATGTGGCTACACATCTTCTTTTGAAACACTTAAAAAAATCCAAGGATGCAGTTACGCACCTTAGACAAATTATTTTAATAGTCAAAATTATTAAATTTAAACTAAAATTTGTAAACTGAGAATATTAGGTGATGCACTTGAGAGGGGAAGACAGTTATGTCTCTAAATGTCAAGATCGAGAATGCAGTTATGCATCCGATTTAAGATCAATAAAATTCAACAATAAAAAAAATACAAGCGAACCATGGCCTTAGACACAATTTATCCAAAAATAATTAAGATAAGTATAAGTCAATAAAAGCGGCCGTGCCTCGAGGGATGTTTAATACCTTCCCCTCAGTCAACAAAATTCCTTACCCAAATTTCTAGTTCGCAGATCAAAATAAAGAGTCATTTCCTTTTGATTAGGGATTAAAGAAAATGTGACTTGGAACACCATAACTCAATTCCAAGTGGCGGCTCTGAAAAAATAAAAAAAAATCCTAAATCAATACCGTCACTTAAATTGGAAAAACCCTATCCATTGGTTCAAAAAGGGGTGTGACAATTTGCTAATATTTTAATTTGCTTTTTCCATTTTATTTCTTGTTATGAAAATCTTTGTGTAAATGAATTTGATTTTTAATGAGTTGAATATGAAATTATTGCTATCAAATGTGAGCTATGTTCCAGTAGATATTATTTCTCGTGTCTTTCGGGTTTCTACATTTGAGTTCCAAAGTGGTGGCAGATAATGTCTGCATACACAATATTCTTTGTAGAGTCACGAATGAGATTATACTAGGTAGGTTGATGTTGGTTGTGGTAGTTTCAAAAGATTGTAAGAAAAATGTAAATTTATTTTTTTGAAATTTAGTTATATGTTGTTATTTATTTGTCTTGTATTTATGAAGTAAACACGTTTTTTGACATGATATTAATATTTCAATGGTTAGGGACATAGATATCAAACTGAGTTCATAAACCGTAGTGCCTTTTCAGGTTATTTATGGAATTTCAGTTTGATCAGAGAATGAGAGTGGAAGGTGGGTGGGGATGTTTTCTGAGTGGTGGAATGCACTTGTAAATGAGCATTGTTTTTTTTCCAATGTAGGCTATTGGTTTGACTTAGCCTACTAGTCTGTCAATTTAAAAGATCAGTTAGCAAATCGATGAGTTCATTAATCATTAATCATAGCTAGTAGATCCAAAAATAGCATATGAATGAATATTATAGAGACTACCTTGGCAAGTAGGATCCCCTTCACGATGTGAGGGTTACACGGGATTCCATGTATAGCTCGCATGGTCTTAGTCTTCGTTAACCAGAGGCGAATCTAGAATTTTTCGAACATGGGTGCACCAAGTAAAATGTATTGAAGTGAGAATTGATCCTTAATCCTCAAGGTCAAAAGCTCAACATTTAACCATGTGGACCATTTAGACTTCTTGTAGTACGGGTGCAAGAATATAATATTATACAAAATCTTAAAAAATTTACATATAAAATATCTAATTTTACGAAGAGACCACGGGTGCGGGTGCCCTATTTTTTGGTTGTAAATTCGCCACTGTTGTTAACGATAAATATCTCACAAAAACGAACTATGTTACCTTCAAAGGTTTTATGAAAGCTTTTATTTTATTTAAGGATACATTGATCTTGTTTATGACTTACGATTCTTTAATGGTTTTTACTCATGTTTTAGCTTGGTCATGCATGTAATGTTTAAATCTTCACACGGTCATATTTAAGTCTTTTAATGCATTTCCCCATATATAGTGCATTCCATTTACTAATGCATACTTGTGCCTATATTGTTTTATAATATGGGGTCCGATGTTTCTCCTTCCATCGTGGCTAGCTTGGATTGGTAGTTTACTATTGGATTGGTGAGTCCTCATACTTGAGGGCAAGGTCATGAAGACTCTTAGGACCCGTTTGACCATAGATTTCCCAAGTAATATTTGGGGGGAAATTTGGCAAATAGTGTTTGTCCATATAATTTGTCATTATTTGCCAAATATTTTTGGCAAATGTCTCAAATTCCCAAATACTAGTTTTTTCTAGTATTTGGGCCAAATCTCAATATTCGGGATCTTTTAAAAATTGAAGTTTTATACCAAACCTTTATCTTTTACAAAAACATCCTCTATAGTAGTTGTTGCGTTGTATTACATAGTTTTTTACGTGAACACCAAAGTAGTGATGAAATATTCAGTTTAAAGTGATGATATGGTTGTTGATGAAAATGATTAACAATCGACTCAGGGTAACAAAGTCATATGCTTTATCTACTGCACGATATATGGAATGATGTTTGTTGCACTCACTCCAAACTACCACATTGCTCTAGTGTCATGGACACTACTTGTTATTTGTTGTAACGAAGATCCAATTGACTTGTAATACAAAGTTATGGTTAGTTTTGATAGTTTTTAAAACTTATGGGTATAAATTATATTTTTTTTTAAAAGTGAAATATGTTTCCTAAATACTATGGCTAAACGCTAGCTTATTGATTTTGTTGCTTTTCTTTGAAACGTTGTATGTGGTGTATGGTTTACGTCTCAACCACTCTTGTGTTGGTTTAGTGTCAAGACATAACTATGATTCCACTTTTATGTTCTAAACTTTCTTTTATGATATAAGACAATTTTACATATTCTCTCTTTTGTTGTAGTTAATTATGCCTTATGTATGTCAAGTATCTTGTGTAGGGCCTTTCGAGGTCTAATACACTATGTCACGTCTTGGGTATACTTTTGATCGTAATAGGCTGACCCGTCAATTTAGGACTGATACCTTAAGTAAAAATCCATAAGTTCTAGAACTATGTCTCACCATAGGCTATAAGGGGTCACCTGTCTGATCAGGTCATGCTTCTTAGTGCTTTGAACATTAGCTTATAGGATCCACATCATGTTCCATGACCCTACTCTCAACTTAGGAGAACCTGTAACCCCCTTACCCATACTTCCCCTCGCCCCCGGCCTCAACCAAAGATATGATCGTAGTCTAGCATCATTCTCAAGAGCCACTAGGGAGATGTAAACTAAAAAAGATGTAATGAAACATGAATCTACTAAACTATTGAATCAAGCAGAGAGTCTTAGGACAAATTAACGATAGCAAAAATTTAAGAAGAGAAAATAATAATATAATAGATAACAAAAGTAACCAGCTTTAGAAACAACAAGAATTATGTAATATATGACTCTATGAATGAAAAAGCAGAGAGTCACATAGAGCAAAGTGAACAAGAGATAGAGATACACAATAGTATACTAACATAACAAATTAGCAATTATACATGAATCATGTATCGAAAACCTAAATCCAAAAAATATACAAAATTGGAATGATCTGGAAACCAAAAACTAAAGGTAACCTGAAGCAAATTTGGAAAATAATTTGGTCAGATAGAACCTAGAATTTGAAGAGGAGATTGTATGCACTTCAACGGAGAAAAAAAAAATTCAACCAAATTTGTTGCTTCTTTGTCGCTGGAATCTTGTTGTTTGTCGTTGGGCGGCAAGCCGATGGTGTCCTATGGGTAGAAAAAAGGGGAATTGAAAATGATCGCAAATTCGTTGGAGAAGTGTGGTGGCGTGTGTAACAGAGAAACCCTAGAAGATCGGTGACGAGGGAGAAAGATCTTTTCTTTGAATTCACTAAGGGAGTGGAATTAAGATGCAAAATGGAATGTGTTGTTGCTCTATATATGCAGAGAGGGAAAATAACTTATTACATATTTTCTCAATGTAAGGAAGGTTAACGTATTGATGCTTGAGGTACAAAATCTGGTAAGCAAGTTGTAATAAATAAAGTGTTGTATCAAGCATCAACACGTAAACCTTCCTTATATTGAGAAAATATGTAATAAGTTGTTTTCCCTATATGTATATATAGAGCAACAACACATTCCCATTTTTGCATCTCAATTCCACTCCCTTTGTGAATTCAAAGAAAAGATCGTGCTCTCTCGTCATTGAGTGCCATCATTTTCAATTCCCCTTTGTTCTACCTATAGGCCACCATCGACTTGCCACCCAACGACAAACAACAAGATTCCAACGACCAAGAAGCAACAAATTTGGCGGGAATTATTATTTTTTCTCTGTTGAAGTACATACGATTTCTTCTTCAAGTTTCAAGTTCTATCTTACCAAATTGTTTTCCAGATTTGCTTCTGGTCACCTTTAGTTTTTGGTTTTCAGATCTTTCCATTGTTGTATATTTTTCAGATCTAGTTTTTCGATATATGTTTCATGTATAATTGTTGATATGTTATGTTAGTATACTATTGTATATCTCTATCACTTGTTCACTTTGCTCTATGTAACTCTTTGTTTCTTCATCCATAGAGTCATATATTTCTTAATTCTTATGGTTTCTAGAGCTCGTTACTTTTGTCATCTATTATATTATTATTTCTTTTTTTCAATATTTGTATTATTAATTAGTCCTAGACTCTCCACTTGATTCGGTAGTTTAGTAGATTCATGTTTCATTTACATCATTTTTAGCTTACATCTCCCTAGTGGCTCGTGAGGAATGATGTTGTACTTTTGCTAGAGATTTACAACTCTTACTATTCATTTTGACTCCAAATTTAGGAAATGCATTTTTTCCATTCAAGTTATATCTTCTAGTTTTCCTTCAATATATTATTCTACTGTAAAAATATGTTACCTTTAATTAGATTTTTATAACTTTCTTGGATTTACTAACAATTATCATTGTTAGGTCTCAAATCATTATATGGATAAGAGTCTTAAATCCTTATGTATAGTTCTTTCTTAATATAGTTTTTTCTTATTAGAACTAGTTTAGTGTACATGCTTTGCACGTATGTCTTACATCAATTAACAAAATTAATTGAAAATAGAAATCGACATTAAATAAATATTATATCTATCCAGATGATATGCATTTCAGATGAAGGTGGAAAAGCTAGTTTAAAAAATGTGAACGTCTTTCTTTAATATTTTAAATTTGTTTACCATACATTAAATAAGATTTATATAGGGTAAGAATATTTATTTTAAAGTCTTGATGTTAGGACATTTAATAAAGTTAAAATTAGAAATATTTAAGAAATAAAATTTGAGTCAATTTTAAAGTAATAAATATTAGGATTTCTTACGTATTACAAATAAGTAAATTTAATAACTATAACTTTAGTTACTTTCCATGTACTAAATATTAGCATAATAATTAGGATAATTATTTTAGTAAAATAGTAAATGACAATTTTGTCAATTGTAAAATATTTCAATGAAGGGTAAGAAGTTCAATCAACATTAGACCGTAGACGTACATGCTATTCCAAACACAATTCCCAGTAGGACTCCAACTCCAACTTAAAAAGTTTCAAATAAGGTGAATAATATTAGCATTTCATGAGACTCAGCTTTAATACATTTTTCGTATATATATACTTCGAGAATACTAGCTACACTCAAAATTAGATTTAGCTTAGTGTGAAGAAATATTAGCTAACTTGAATAATTTATATATTAAATAATTCTAAAAAATTGAATGTATAACTTTGATTAAGTATTACAAATAATTTAATTATCAATCAGCACAAAATTTCATTCATTTTGATCTAAAACCAAAATCTAAACCAATACTAGGTGTGAAGCAAATACTACTTTGTTAGAACATGCATATCATCAAGTACCATGTTATTATATGGTTTGTTGTTGAAGTGGCGAAGGAGTTTAAATGTATTACAGATTATTACATCTTGTGGGAGTCTTTTTATTGACATTCATTCTCCTTAATAATTCTTCTTATATATTGAGTATATATATCGTACCATATATTTTTCTCTTACCATTATCTTAGGGGTCCTTAAATTTTTACTTGTTAGTTTATATTTCCATTTTCCAAATATTTTGGGAGTTATCATTCTTCCCATATATTTTAAGAGTCAATACCATAAAGATAGTAAAAATTTAAGGAAAAAAAGTAAATAAAAAGTTTGTCTATAGTAGAGTGTTTTGAGGAAGGGTAAAAAGTTTAATCAACTTTCTTATAAATACTACAAAATTAAAGTGCTTTTGAGTAGCAAATGTACTTGTGTTGGAATGTATGCGTCCACTAGCTACGATAGGACCACGTCCTTAACACAGTTAAGATAAACAACAGAAGATACTGAAAGTAAAGATAGCACAGACAACTTTACGTGAAAACCTCCTAGCTCAAGGGAGTAAAACCACGACCTGTCTCACAGAATTTTCAAACTGTTTTTACTAATCTTCTCAAGCAAAAGTAAAATACAGTTTACAACAAACAAGAGATTAACCTCCTAATCTCTATTCTGATTAATACAACTATTACTCAACGAGCCAAAGCAATGCCTGCATTGCCCACTATACTAACCCACACTGATTAATATAGACTTTTATCGTAAGACACAAAGTTTCTCTCAACTAAGTTCTTATAGTGATTCACCCAAGTTTTGAAAGTTTCTAACACAAGTAAAAAGAATCCTACAATGTAAGCACAAATACAAGCAATCGAAATAACAGCAGGTTTAGGAAACAATTCGTCAGTCTATGAGGTCCCTTGCTATTTTGTTGATGCTTGAATATTCTCTCTTTGAATGAATGAGTGTTTTGTTGTTTGTGATGTTGAATATATCAGTCATAAAGAATTATTAACCACTGGACATACAACCTCGGCTATTCTGATTGGTGTGGTACACTGACGACCTCACCAACTTCTGACGCAACAGCTTTCCAGCTGTATAGCACATAGACCTTGACGAGCATACTCTGTAGAGGACCGGGTCCCTGCATTTGTGAGGAGATAATCAAAATATCTGGGAGCATTACGACTTATCATTTTCCCTTTTTTTGATGATGACAAACAACTTCGTTGTGCCTCACATGACAGAATGCATTAGTTCCCCCTATCAATAGTATTCCCCCTGATTCAGTTCCCCTCTTCCACCAAACTCTAATTTCACAACAGTTTACAATTAATTCCCCTTTTTGACATCATTAAAAAGGAGTAGCAGTAAACATATGCAGGCTGCATGCCAAACGTTAGGAATTCAAGGCCATGGGTCACACAGTACAAGCACAAGTAAGTAGAAAATAGAGAAGATAAAAGCATATGAGACAAGGCAAAAGAGACAATATTATTAGGTCACTTAGTTGAGCACAAAAGTCAGCCAAACCAGTACACTTTGCCACTAGAGTAAGATAGATAGACTGGAGGACAGGGACACATGACACATTTAGGATGGAGGGGGAAGGGGAGTGAGGGACTTCAACAGCAAAGTCATGCGCTCATTAGAATCGACATGAGCTTGAATGGTTTTCTTGTTAAGAGCTTGGACCTCCTCTATGAGTGAGGCATTTTTCTTCAGCAGTTGCGCGTTCTCAGCTCTCAACCTTTCTACTTCCTCCTTATCCACTGAACTGGTACCAGGTCCCTTGGAAATAGCCTGTTATATCTGAGCTTTAAGCTGTGCAATCTCACCCTCCTTGGCATTTAGGGTTATTGTAAGATCAGTCAACTCCCGCCGTAGAGATGCTTGATGCTCAAGAAGATCGGACACATGGGACCTACCCTTCGCCTTACTCTCAACACATTCACATTCCAAGAGGGTTGCAACGGAGAACATCTGCTTGACAGTACCGGGTACTCCTCTTCCAAGAGGTACTTCAAAGTGTTTGAACACATCGTTCAACAGATATCCATAAGGTATGATGTGTTTGGCAGTCTTCCAAGTCATCACCCTGTGAATGTGTTCGAGCATGATTGCAGGAAAATTGATGGCCTCAAGTTCATCCAATTTTTCCATGAGAAACAAATCACTAGATGCTACAGTTCTCTTCTCAGTCCTTGGTACCAAGACCTTGTTGATGAACTCAAATATCAACTGATACTCTCCTTTGAGGAATTTCTTAGGCAGCCCTGCGCGTTTGATTTCCCCACTCTTGGTAGCCTGTTGGGCAAACTCACCAGAGGGTTTGTAGCCTTCAATGGACCAGATCCCTTCAACAGGTATACTCAAAATAATGCCCAAGATTTCTTCATTCAGAGAGATTTTGGCCCCTCTAACTGTTGTCGTAATCCCTCCATCACTTAGAAGCTCCATGTGTAATAGATTCACGCACCTCTGATTCTTGCAAGTAAGGTACTGGAGCTTCAAACAAGTGTTCCCAGCTTTGCAGAGTTACAGAATCAAAAAGAGTAGACATATTAAATTCTGTGAGAATTTCTGGATCGAATACTCTCCCATGCAGCACCTTTTGTTTCTCCATTTATACAATGTGCTCTTCCCTGGTCAACACATTTTCCTCTACTGGCTTCTGAACAGAAGGACCTGGTCCCTTTACGGGTTTTAGTTTCACAAGAGCCCTTTTATTCACTTTATCCATCTTCACCGGTGATCTCTTTACTGACTTAGGACCCCATTTAGCTTTGACACATTCAACTTTTGCCTCCTCCTTCCGTCTTGCCACAACTTTGACAATATCGTCAAACTCCGTCTCACTTAACCCTACATGGAGAGGTGTTGAGGTAGGTTCCTCATTAGGCACATGGCCTTCCCTTCTTTGTCTCCGATTTCTTTCTGTTTGTACTTCATTTGCCGCTAAGGAATCTCCCATTAATTTCTGAGTCTCACCTCTGGTCATATATCTCCTTTTTCTTCCTCCTTTGTTCTGATAATCTACCATTTTTCCTTTTCCTTTTCTCTTTCTTTTCCTTTCAGACTCAGTGGGCTCATCATCAATTTTAGTCTCAGCTACAACAACAATTGTTTCAAGATCAGAAACTGTCAGATTCACAGCATTAGCCCTCGAACCCCTTTTCTCCGCCAAACCAACTGAGTTTCTTCTTCCTCTTCTTCCTCAGTGTCAACATAAAATGATTTTGGATTTTGGTCAAACACAGGTTGAGTACTATGAGGAACCTGCTCCGGTGATCTTAACTCTTGATCCAACAGAGTTGGTTGAATGTCTCCTATAAGAGAGGCCAAGATTTGAACTACCACCAATTCCTCCACTGCTGTTAAGATATTGGACTATGTACCCTTTCCCTTAGGCAGATCTTCTTCAAACAACTGCTCAAACATGGTAGATGACACAGCCCTAGACACAACTTCTAAATCTTCAGTTGTTGTCTCAAGACTGGGCTTCACAACTGACTGGGCCCCAGAATTTTAGGATTTCTCACCGGATAGAACTAAAGTTGGAGAACAAGGCAAGATTTCCCTAGAGTTGAGTGCAGGAGACGCCATCACTTCAGATGGAGTGTGACGGAGTCAGCAGTCTCATCAACCCCACATACTGGTGTAAACGGGGATTCTTCTGGGGGAGGAATTGATAAATTGAATGAACTGGAGTTTCAATTTCTTGGGAGAGAGGGAGTTTCGAAGAAGAAGAAGAGTTAGTCATTTTTAGAGAGGATAGAGGATTTGAAGAACGAAGAGAGAATTCAAAAGGAGAATAGAAAGAATTTAGGATGTTTGGATTCACTCAAGAGGTTGTATTTAACGGGGTATCGGGTCCCTGAACATTAGTGACTCTTGGTTTTAAAGTGAAAAGACGTATGAAACTGACACAATCAATGGGGGAAAGACACGTGGTAGTGACCGTTGACAGAAAATTGTGTAGCATAAAGTGATACTAACATTTGGAGGACCAAGTCCCTCTCTATAGATAACCTTGTTTGTATGGTTAGATCTTCCCTACAACTGACATGCCATAAGTGTGTACCTGCAGTAAGGTCCCAAATGTGAATTCACGAACGATAAGCAATACAACATGTATAGATACCTGCCCTCTCTAGCATAGTCAACAGAGAGGTTTCATGTAAGCTTGTTATGGAATCAGGTGATCTTGTGCATCCCCAGATTCAGTCTATTCTTGACAAAATTTTGCTTGCTCAATACCTTGGTGAAAATATCAGCCACTTGATCTTCTCAACATTGTCCTTGAGAAAGTGGTGTCTCACATCTATATGTTTGGTCCTCTTATGCTGCACAGGATTTTTGGCCATGTTCATTGTACTAGTATTGTTGCATATTAGAGGAATAATGTCTGTGAGAACACCAAAGTCTTCGAGCTGCTGCTTGATCCACAAAAGTTGAGCACAGCATGATGAAGCAACCACATATTCTGCTTCTGCAGTAGATAAAGCCACTGAATTTTGCTTCTTGGTGCCCCACGAAATCAGTGATGATCCTAAAAAATGTGACATGTCTGAAGTGCTTTTTCGATCAACAAGAAAACCTGCATAGTCAGCATCAGCATAACTAATTAGATCAAATGAGTCACCAGAGGGGTAGAAGAGGACTAGGTCCTGTGTTCCCTTCAAGTATCTCAATATTCTCTTGGCTGCCTTCAAGTGTGATTCCTTTGGTTCTTCTTGGAACCTGGCACACATCCTTACGCTGAAAACTATGTATGGCCTGCTTGTAGTAAGATAGACAAGTGACCCAATGATTCCCATGTACATGGTCTGATTCACATCAATCCCTTCTTCATCCATATCAAGTTTGACACTTATGCTCATGGGGGTGTCAAGAACTTTTGCCTCAAGCATGTTGAATTTATTGAGCAATCTTTTCTGTACTTCTCTTGGCATAGTGATGTACCCTGAAGGGACTGTTTGATTTGCAGCCCCAAGAAGAATGTAAGCTCCCCCATCATGCTCATTTCAAATTCACTACTCATCAGGTCTTCAAACTCTTTGCATAGTGAATATGAAGTAGCTCCAAATATAATATCATCTACATATACCTGCACAATTAACAACTCCTTACTTCTGGACTTTAAGAATAGAGTATTATCAAGTTTACCTCTCTTGACCGTTTGCTAGAAGGAATTTTGACAGACGCTCATACCAAGCTCTGGGAGCTTGCTTTAGACCATACAGGGCTTTGTCTAGATTCAGCACATGGTTTAGTAGATCAACATCTTCAAAACTTGGAGGTTGGTTAACATACACCTCCTCCTTCAGATACCCATTCAGGAAGGCACTTTTAACGTCCATTTGAAACAGTTTGAACTCCATGTAGGCAGCAATGGCTATTAAAATTATGATGCCTTCCATTTTGGCTACAGGAGCAAAGGTCTCATCATAGTCAATCCCTTCCTCTTGATTATATCCTTGTACCACTAGTCTTGACTTTTTTCTGGTGATGATTCCATGCTCATCAAGTTTGTTTCTGAAAACCCATCTAGTCCTGCTAATGGTTCTATTGAGAGGTCTGGGGACCAGGTGTCATACCTTGCTTCCCTCAAACTGATGAAGTTATTTCGGCATTGATGTTACCCAATCAGCTTCCTTTAAAGCTTCCTTGATGTTCTTGGGTTCAATGGTGGATATGAAGGCTGAATATGCAACTAGATTTCTTGTTTTGAATTTAGTTTGTATTCCAAAGTCAAGTGGAGAAACAAGATTATCAAGAGGATGAGAAGATTGATGTTTCCATCCGGAGTTTCTAGTTATCTCCTCTTCAAGATCAGCAATAGATTCATCTTCTTCAGGCTCTTTGTTCTAATATTCCCCCTCTTGAGTTGCACCGGAGGGACCAGGTTCCTCTGTGAATTCTGCACCATTTCCATCCTTTGAAATCTGTTCACTTCCAAGAGTTTGGATTACCTTGTCTTGTTGACCATTCATCAGTTCCTCCAATTCAATGTATTTATTATGTTCATCTTTGTTCTTATCATCAGATTCATCAAATATCACATGCATACTTTCTTCAAACACACATAATTCTTTTATTGAAAACTCTATATGGCTTGCTGGTAGAAGAATACCCAATAAACACCCTTTCATCACTCCTAGCATCAAACTTGCCAAAATCATCATTTCCATTGATCAATACGAAGCATTTGCAACCAAAGGGCTTCAGATGAGCAATTGACGGTTTCTTGTTATTCAGCAACTCATGTTTGTAACATAGCAAGTTGTGTTGACTGTTTCTGCCCAAAAGTTCACTGCAAGTCCTGAGTCAATCAACATGGTTCTAGCAAAATCCACCAAGGTCCTGTTCTTCCTCTCCACAACCCCATTTTTTTAGGCGTTCTTGGTGCAGAGAAGTTGTGATGAATTCCATTTTCAGCACAAAAGCCTTCAATTTGAGTATTTTCAAACTCTGTACAGTGGTCTGATATAATGCTTGCAATCTTGCAGTTGATCTTCAGTTGAATAGCTTTGGCAAAAGTGACCAGTAATCCAGTTGTCTCGTCTTTGGTCCACAAAAACATGTTCCAGGTGAACCTTGAGAAATCATCAACAATTACCAGAATGTACTTCTTGCCTCCTCTGCTTTGAATTCTGACTGGTCCACATAGATCTATGTAGATAAGTTCTAGTGGTCTGGTTGTGCTTACACCTTTCTTGGGATTGAAATATGATCTTGTTTGTGTCCCTTTTACACAGGCTTCACAGACTGTTGTCAGAAAACTTCAGCTTAAGCAGTCCGCGGACCAGGTCCCCTGCAACATGCTTGTTCAACAAGGATGAGCTCACATGTCCCAATAGTCTATGCCATAGATTTGCATTGTCAGTCTGAGTGCTAAGACATGTGAGATTTTCCCCTTCTATTAAGTCAAGATCTGCAACATCCATATTTTTTACTCTTTTGGCAGACATAACAACTTTGTTAGTTACATAGTTAGTAACTAGGCACCTGTCAGACAAGAATTTAACTTCATTTCCCTTATCGCAGATTTGAGATACACTTAACAGATTGTATTTCAAACCATTCACATAATGAACATTGTCTATGGAATGTTCTGTTGATCTTCCTATTTTCCCAATTCCGAGAATGAAACCCTTTTTCTCATCACCAAACGACATACCACTGCCCTGGTGTGCTTCCAAAGAGAGAAGTTTTGAGTGTCTCCAGTCATATGCCTTGAGCATCCACTGTCCATGTACCAGAACTGACTGCTTCCTCTCTTCTGCACAAGAATCACTTATTAGACTTAGGAACCCACTTGAGATGGAGTTCCCAAAAACTATCAAAAGGTTTAATAAGAAACCTTCCTGTCCATGGGGGAAAAGTATTCATGCTAAAATGGTAGTTGGGACCAGGTGCCTTTTTTGTTTCTACATTTCCTTTTCTCGACTTGAGAAAGTTCTCCTGATTCTCTTTTAATCTTTTTAGAGACTCACAATTTTTCTTCAGATAACCATTTCTTCCACAATGGGTACACAGAAGATTGTCAGAGACAAAGACATATTTACTGTGAGGATTGTAGGGAGGCTCTATCTATCTAAAACCTAAGCCATTTTGGTTGTTGAACTTCTGATTAGCTAAGTTTGAAAGGATCTTAGACAAATCAATCCATTTCAAGGAATGGTTCAGCTCTTCTTTGATCTTACTAAGGTCCTTCATTAGTTGAGAATTCTTTTCAACTGAAACAACTGATTTAAACTCAGGTGCCTTTAACTTTTCTTCTAATTCGACCTCAAAGCTACTGAGTTTTCTTTTTCCACCCTCAGAGGTACCATGTTCCTCATTAGGCAGCATATTCTTAGTTTCTATAATATTTATCCTAACACTCATTGCAGACATTTGAGAGTTAGGGGTTGCGCTTTCATCCTCACACAGACTCAGTTTTTCACTTATTATCATATTCTCAGTGGTTAATTCATCTACTGAGTCAATTAGCACTGTAACAAGTTTTCTTAATCTTTTAATGGATAAAGTATCTAGATCACTTTTGAGATAAAAAAGGGTTACCTCATATTGATTCTCTTCATCGTTTGATTTTTCCATCAGTGAGACAATGGAGTTGAACACAGTTTCGTCATCTTTGACGGCCATCATTGAGACATTTTCATGATTATCTTCTTCTTCCTCGGATTCACTGGAACCATTTCCATAGACTGCAAAGGATTTCTTCACTACTTGATCAGCGTGAGCCTTTCTTCTAGCATGGTCTGGGACTTGGTACCTTCTATGAAGTTTGAAGTCCTGAGTTTCTGCTTCTGGCTTTGACAGTCCCTCATGAAATGACCAGGCTTCCCACATTTGTGGCAAAGATCATTTGCATTTGTTGCTCTGCTGATAGACCCCATTTCTTTTGGAACCCTCCATGATTCTTGATTATCTTCTTGAACCTTCTAGTGAGGTATGTCATCTCATCTTCCTCTTCTGACCCATCATTCAGAGACGTCCTCAAAGCCACTGATTTCTCCTTCTTTCCTTCCTTCACGGTTGACCCCTGTTGCCTGTTCAGCTCGTAGGTTTGAAGGTTTCCAATCAAATCATCCATAGTGAGTACCTTCAAATTTCTTGCTTCAGTGATAGAATTCACTTTGCTCTTCCATGACTTGGGAAGCACCCTGAGAATTTTTCAAACTTGTTTGCTTGGGTGAATAGGCTCACCAAGACATCTTAGTTCGTTGGTAATGGAAGTGAACCTTCTACGCATCTCGTTGATGGTTTCACCTTTCTTCATACTGAAATTCTCATATTGAGTGGTTAGAATATCTACCTTAGACTCATTTACTTGTGTCATTCCTTCATGAGTTGTTTTGAGACAGTCCCATATTTCTTTAGTCGTCTCACACGTAGAGATTTTGTTGTACTCATCTGGACCAATCCCACATACTAGCAACTTTTTTGCTTTATAGTTCTTTTCTATCTTTTTCCTGTCAGCTTCATTGTATTCCCTTCTGGTTTTGGGAATCACCTTGGTGAGTTCTCCATCCACTACATCTTTGGTGGGAATATATGGCCCATCAAGGATCACATCCCACAGCTCGGTATCTTCAGCATTGATGTAGTCATACATGCGTGTCTTCTACCATCCATAAAATTGCCCATTGAAGCGAGGTGGTCTAGTGGTGGACGGACCTTCGACCAGGCTCGGTGGAGCAGTCATCCCTTCAGGATCTTTTCTTTTCTTGGTATTACCCAAATAGAAAATTCAAGCTCTGATACCACTTGTTGGAATGTATGCGTCCATTAGTTATGATACGACCAGGTCCTTAACACAGTTAAGATAAACAACAAAAGATACTAAGAGTAAAGATAACACACACAACTTTACGTGGAAACCTCTTTGCACAAGGGAGTAAAATCACGACCTGTCTCACAGGATTTTCAAACTGTTTTTACTAATCTTCTCAAGCAAAAGTAAAACACGGTTTAAAACATGCAAGAGATTAACCTCATAATCTCTATTATGAGTAATACAACTATTATTCAACGAGCCAAAGCAATGTCTGCATTGCCCACTATACTAACCCGCATTGATTAATATAGACTTTTATCATAGGACACAAAGTTGCTCTCAACTAAGTTCTTACAGTGATTCACCCAAGTTTTGAAACATTTCTAACACAAGTGAAACGAATCCTACAATGTAAACACAAATACAAGCAATCAAAATAACAACAGGTTCAGGAAGAAATTTGTCAGTCTATGAGGTCCCTTGCTATTTTGTTGAAGCTTGAATATTCTCTCTTTGAATGAATGAGTGATTTGTTGTTTGTAATGTTGAATATATCAGTCATAAAGAATTATTAACCGCTGGACAAACAACCTCGTCCATTCTGATTGGTGTCGTACACTAACGACCTCACCAACTTCTGACGCAACAGTTTTCCAGTTGTATAGCACATAGACCTTGACGAGCGTACTCTGCAGAGGACCAGGTTCCTGCATTTGTGAGGAGATCATCAAAACATCTGGGAGCATTAAGACTTATCAACTTATCTGTAAAATTTATTTACATATAAAAGAATAGCTCAAGACAAACCCGATGATGATAGTGATAATTGAAAGTTTTCCTCGATATATGAAGACTCTATATGCATACCCTCACCGATATTGATCTTAGCTATCAACTCTTGTTTTTAGTTTTCTGAACAAGGCTTGCACTAATTTCTCACTCTCTTTTTCTTCTCAAACCTGAACATAAAAAGAGATAATAAATAAAACAAAATGAAAAGCACTAATATTTAATTGATGGCTACTCACAAGTTCCTTTGGCTCATAGGAATGCCTAATACATTGCCACTTATGCCTAATCCCTTCGATGATGGATGTTCGTCCCTTATCCATGGATTGAGATAGTGGTATTAGTCTCTTTGGAGCTCAATCTGCACCAGGCAAGGACATGAGTTAATATTCATCATAGGAAATTGATCAGGTGATTAAGCTCAGGTTGGAGCCTTACACTTCAACGGTGACTGATGTTCATTTTGGAGCTGAAGAATTCTTTAAAGAGGATGAATCCATGGCACTTGTGAGAGATTAAGTGTTCCGGTGGATGTCCCTCAAGCTCCTCAACCTTACATCATTGTCGCTGCTAAAAATGCCTCACCGAAATCGGAGAGGAAGACGTGAATATGAGGACTGAAGCTTCTCAATTCATCCTGCCTTTTTCATTACTCTATTTTCTGTTACTTTCTTGTTTCTTTTTGGGTCACGTTTGTTGGGCTTGTTTTTTGGATAGATTTTTTTTAATAAATAGATGGGCAATGCTCCAACCTTTACTAAAAAGAGCACTAACATAAGGAATTTGAAACAACATTTATAATTAAGACTTCAACAATTTAAGTTTCTATCTAACATGGCAAAAAGAATAGTTTGATACCAATAAAATGGGCTAGAGAATTTTGTTGAATCACAAAAGCATTGGTTAAGAGAATAAATTATGCACTCTCTTGCTTAGAGCTTAAAATTTCTGAGATTAATTATTATACTAAATCAAGACAATTAACTGTGTCCTTTATCACTCTTTTCTTTAATTTTTGCAACGAATCTTGAATTAATCTATAATATTTTTATATGCTATTTATTAGGTCTCGTAAAGAAAAAATAAAGGAATAAATGAAACAAAAGGTCAACACACCTAGTGATGTAAACGGAAACATTCTATAGTGATTATAAAAAAAAAAAAAAAAATCACAACTTGGTGATGTAAATGAGAAACCCATAACCAATAAAATCAAATAACCATCTCACTTGATCAGTCATAAAACCTTAAGTAAAATTACAATCAGACATGCATAGTAGTAATTGAATACTTACATCTGATTTTGAGACCAACTGAACTTGGGGATCTCTTTTTCCTCTTTTAGCTAATATTTTTTCCTTTTTCTCTAGTTGTTGTGGTTGATCTTTTTTTAGGTGATTTTATAGACTAGATTTAGGGGTAGTATGGTCTATTTCTTTTTAGGTCTAATCTTCTTCAAATATCCTTATATGAATTTTGGATAAAAAATTTTAAAAAAATGGAGAGCACGAGTGAAATATTCTCCTTCCTAAATGGAACATGCTTTCGATAAAAAATTAAGATGAAATTCAACATGTGGTAACATGTTATTAAATTTGATGTTTTTGATTTTTAATTTGAAAATATTCAAGAATAAAATAGCAGCTAAATATTACATATAAGAAACTTTTTTAAAAATATATATTTTGGTAACTTTTCTTTTTCCTTGTAGATAAAAAAATATAAGTAAAAGCATTATCTAAAAAAAAGACTATTTTTTTGTGTGTTTTTAAATTTTCTCAAGTAAGATCGACGTTAAAATGAAACAAAAATTAAAATAAAGATTAGCTTTGAAAATAGATATCTAAATTTGAAAAATGGGTTGAAACTCATGAAGGATAAAAAATCATGTGTCTACACCTATCTCTGCCCTTATATATGCATAGAATTCTTGGAATATGCCAGTACTAAGCATGTCGGGCTCTTCTGTGAATGTTTTCCACCGCCCCCCCGCCCCCCCCCCCCCCGCCCCTAACGGTTGATCTACTCCAGAATCAAATAACCCTCAGGTGCTAAGTCACCACTCAGCAATAAGGCCCCTCTTGAGCAAGTATGACGCCCGAATCTCATTTGCAGGGAAGCCTATAGCATTTTCCCTTTGCTATTTGGTGTCTACTGGTGCAGGAGGAGTGGCACTTGCAGAGGTATTACCCTCCCGCTCTTTAGTCCCTTCGATATTTCTCAACCTTTTAGCGTCGCCATGTATTACAGGAGTCACTCTATTCTACACGCTTGGTAACGATGATTTTGAGTGGAGGTATATCTGCACAATAGTTAGCAAGCAAACATGTGATTTGGCTAGTTCAAAACAAATGAAAATGTAATTGAAACACTTGAAATGTGACACTGACCCTACAAAAGGGATGCATTGCCGCAAGTTAGTGTACGTTGTCGCAACTAGCATGCCACAAACAAGCCTATTTTGACAAAAGGTTTTATCTCATTGAAGTGGTAAAGGTTCAAGGTCACATCAAGAGATGCAACCGCAATACCCTTCCACAGTAAGAAATAGATTGTTAGAAGAAATTGTCTGAGATGCGAGCTCCATTGTGATTGCAACACGTGTTGTGGTGCCACATATCGATCGTCATCCTAACAGATGGGCCTCCATTATTTCTCAACTTGGTTATCAAAATTATAAATAAAATCGATTTTGCTATTTCTAAATTATCATTTATAAGTACCCTAATGGACTACTCACTACTAGAAATTTGACCCACTGCAATGGTTATCTAGCAATAGTTATACAATCGTGGAAATATATTATTTGTTGCAGCAAATTTGACTGTTACAATATATCTATGAATATAATAGAACAATTCTTAAAATAAGCCATGTTATCATCCCTATAACTGGTAGCAAGACCACCGGTTGTACAAGTTTACTCGAAGAGGTGAGAGGCAAATGATACATGTCATGCACCTGTCCCTTTGTCATCAAATCATCATCCGTCTGATCCTCTAAAAGATCTTAGCCTCCCTATTGCTATTCACAAAGGTACACATAATTGCAAATCCACTTATTTCATTGTTATTTTTGTTTTCTAAGGCCATTTATCCGCTATGTATAGATCTCTGATTGTTTCTCTAGACTTTGTCATTGTTCCCAAGACAATTAAGGCTTCCTTGAGCCGCACTGGATGGTATAATTTCTATGCTTGAGGAACTACATTGTTAATAAAATAAACAGAAACAGCAAGATGAATTGAAAATCGGAAGAACAACGTTTATTGAACTTCAAGCTGATTAAATAAGTAAAGGAGCAGTACAACTGAAACAGAACATAGACTGCTAAAAGACTGCTAACATGCCTATAAAATAGGAACAACTATAACTAGTTATTAGGATATTGACTAAAAGAAAACTAATCTCATAACAATAAGTTGAAGCCTTTGACCCATTAAAAGCATATTTTGAGACACGTAACAACATTCTCCTCCTGAATCAGAAGCTGCAAACTCCCAACTTTTCTCTAAGAAATTTGAATCTGCTAACATGGAATGACTTTGTAAAAATGTCCGCCACTAGATTCTCTGATTTGCAATAGAGTAAAACCACTTCACATTTTTCTGCACTTCTCTCAATATTTAAAACTTGATGTTGAAGTGCTTTGTCCTTCCATGAAACATGAGATCTTTGGATATGGCTATGGAAGCTTGATTATCCACAAGGATCTCAGTGCTTTCTTCTTGCTCCAGCTCCAAACCGATCAAAATTTTCCTAAGCCATAGTGCTTGATTAATAGTAGTTGTTGTTGTGATGAATTCTGCTTCGGTTGTTGATTGTGCTACTATTTCCTACTTCCTTGAGCACCATGAGAAACACTCTGATCCAAAAGTGAAGCAATAACCAGACGTGTTTTTCATATCACTAGTTGACCTGTCCCAATCACTATCAGAATATCCACAGAGTTTGAAATTTCGACTTTTTCTAAATCTGATGTCATAGGTTAGAGTTCCTTTAAGATACCTAACCACTCTTTCGGCAGTCATCATGTGTAACTTACTTGCACAATTTAAAACCAGGATAACACACTCACATGAAACAAGATGTCAGGCCTTGTTTTTGTGAGTTACGTCAAGCATTCAACTAATGTTCGATACACTCCTTCATCAACTAGTTCGGCTCAATTATCCTTTATCAACTTTTCCTTTTAATTCATTGGAGTACTCACACTCTTGAATTCTTTCATTCTAAATCTTTTTAAGATCTCCTTCATATATTTTTGTTGACAGACAAAGACTTCATTCTGAGTTTGCTTGATCTTCGTTCCTTGAAAATAAGTCATCTCACCAAGATCCGTCATCTCAAAGACTTTCATCATCTCCTCCTTGAATTCTTCAATCAGCCCTGTATTATTTCCGATCACAAGTAAATCATCGACATACAGAGAAATAATAATAATGTTAGAGATAATTTTCTTGACATAAAGAGTCGATTCACTTAAGCTTTTTTAAAAGCCTAAGTCTAGCAAAAGGTTATCCATTCGGATATACCAAGATCTAGGAGCTTGCTTTAGTCCTTATAGAGCTTTCTTTGACAGATAAACCATAGCTTCATGTCCTGCACGTTGAACCCTTCTGGTTGATCAACATATATTTCTTCATGTAGTAAGCCATTCAAGAAAGCAAACTTCATGTCTATTTGAAAAATCTTTGTCATGACACAAAGTACCCCAGACGTGACATGGCGTATAAGACCCCGAAGGGCCCTACACAAGCCACTTAGCATACATCATAATAGAAGGAAAGAGTTCAAAAGACAATTTATATCAAAGAGTTTGTCAAATACAAAGCGGAAGTCTAACATAGTCTCAAAGTCATCTATTACATCAAGAATGATTGGGACATAACCCATGCATCACATACAATATCTGAAAAGTAATGACAGTAAGCAATAAAGGTTCAGTCCTTGGAACATGAGGACTCACCACTCTTCAAAAGCTACTAAGAAGATCAATAGCCATGAAGATGCGGATTAGGAGCGTCGGACCATACATTAGTGAAACAATATAGGCAAGAGTATGCGTTAGTACAAAGTTGTACCAAGTATGATAGCAATGCATAAGAGTTATGAAATCATGCTAAAAGGACTTTTCATGACATGCAAAGACCAAGTTAAAACATAACATAAGAGGTTAGAAAACATAAATCGTGATCAAGGTCAATGCAAGTTAAATCGTCTTTAAAACATATGTGAAATACTTTTAAAAGTAACGTTGGTTCATTATTGTAAGAAGTAACCATTAACCGACATAGACCATGTGAGCTATAACATGGAATCCGATGTAATCCTGCCACACCAAAAAGAGAGTGTCCTACTTGCCAAGGTAAGGACCATGAACTTCTAGCTTACATGGATCCAATAGCTAATGTCTATCTAAGACAATCATCATATGGTGGCACATAGTTATGAGATAAGGAGATTGCTACTAGAAACCCGACCTCTAGCTACGGGAGAGCTTCCATCTCAATATCCTCTCGGTGTTAAGCATAAATCTCATGGAATAGTTATTAATCTTAACTTGTATTACCATTAAGAGACATGGGTATTCTCTATGTCTCTTAATGGAGGATTTTGAGAGGATGACTTGATCAACTTTTGGAAATTTAAGAAAATGAATTGAATTGGGTGATTTTGGGGGTAAAAGTGTTTATATAGGGTCTAGGATAGAAAGTAAAATGACATAGTATTGAGTTAAAATAATTGGGAAAAGACTGAAACAACCATGACTTAAAATTACCGAAATGCCTCCTCTCTGGAAGGGCTTCACGGGCAATCTAGAGCACCACGGCCCGTGTAGCAGGTCGTGAAAACGCTCTGCCCGGTAGGACTTTACTATTTCTGGCATAACATTTTACTCCGATCATGGAATTAGGCAAACTCAGTGGCGTTGGAAAGAGGACTCAGAGATCTTTAACTTGATAGGTCATGGGGCACCTAATTCATTTTGAGCTGAAAGATATGAGCGTTTAAAGCTGACCCTAAACTCTAAGTCTAACAAGTCTCTTTCACGGACAACTTCATGGTCTGTGTGAAGCTTAATGGGTTGTTTAGACGTCCGTGGTCCTTTACAGTGACCTTGGATAACACCCTACAAACTAGGCGACTTGTACGACCCATTTGACGGGCCATCAAGATCACCATAGGCCGTTTGGGGTACCGTCAAGGTGACCCCTGCCTGAGACAGGTTCTGGAAATGTTCATGGACCGTGGTCACCTACACGGCCCGTCTATGGCTCCATGGAGGGTTCCATGGTCCACTTTTGGATTCTTGACTTGCCCGCGTAACCCCTTTATAGCCTTTCTCTAATTCGAGGTGTTATAATCTTCCAAGTTTTCTGTGCCACAATAGCCAAAAACATTTGAATTCGAGGTGTTATAATCTTCCAAGTTGTCTGTGCCGCAATAGCCAAAAGCATCTGAATTGTATCCAATCTAGCTACTGGGGCAAAAGTATTAGAAAAATCTACTTCCCAAACGTGTGCATAACCTTTCACCACCAATCTAGCTTTGTGATTGTTTACCGAACCATATGGATTTAACTTTGTTCAAAAAATCCATTCAACTCCAATCACTTTTCTATCTTGGGGTCTTTCCACGAGATCCCAAATTTGGTTATTTTCTGTCATGGTCAGCTCCTCCATTGCATTTGTCCATTTTTTATCAATTTTTGCTTCCTCATATACTGCAGGTTCAAAAACATCAATATTGCACCTCTGATAGATATCAGAGACTGACCTTGTTCCCCTAACAGGCTAATCATCCACCAATTCATCATAATCAAGGTGTGAATTATTGTTATGTTAACTCGAGACTCCTCATTCCAGTCCCATTGCTCATCTTCAAGGAATTGAACGTCTCTAGTTACCATAATCTTTCCTGATTGAGGTTGAAAGATCATGTAAGCTTTAGAAAAATAAGTTATTGCCAATGGAGATTCCCAATGCTGAATCACTGAAAAAATTGTTCATCTGCAGGTCCAAAGGCTCAAGGTTTTCTAAGTTACCAAGTGATTGAGGAATATAATTGGACCTGTGAAACTGTTAACTGAAAGATCGAGCTCTCTTCCTTCAAAGCATTTGAGATAGTAGCAGATATAAAACCACTCAGATTGTTGTTTGCAAAGTAAAATATTTCTAGGCTGGGGATCCCATTGCCTAAATTTGATGGTAGATGACCTGAAAGCATGTTTTAGTAAAGTCCTACTATTTGCAGCGCTGACATGTTGAAAATGCTTGTGGGGATGGAACCAGTAAGCTTACAGCCGGATAATGACAGAATCTGTAGTTTCTTAAGATTACCTAGCTCAACTGGTATCTCTCTTGTCAAGTGGATATATAGCAAATTGGTGGAAAAGTGAAAAAGAAGAAACAAAAATTCTTGCTAGGAGATGTAATACTACCTTCCAAGTGCTGCAATACAAGGTATAATTCTGTAATATTTGTTATGTTGCCTAAGTTCCTTGGTATAGTTCCAGTGAACTCGTTGATAGACAATGACAATACTTTGAGGTTTTTGCATTTTTCCAAGTTTGGTGGAATAATGCCACCTAGGATGTTTTCTGAGAGACGAAGCCCTTCCAAGTTTGGAAGATGGTCACATATAGTTGTTGGAAGCTCACCAGTAAGATTATTGTTGGAAAGAGAAATGACTCGCATAATTGTAATGTTAAATATTGATGGTGGTATATATACAGCCAGTCAGCTGGTTGAGTGACAGATATAAGAAAGTCATGTAACGAAGATCACCAAGTTCTCGAGGGCTTCCCTTTATTTTCAACACTTCAAGCTTTGTTAGATTGGAAAGGGAATATGGAATTTCTCCCGAAAATTGGTTTATCGAAAGGTACATGTATTGAAGGTTAGGTAACAAACTTAAAGATGTTGGAACGACACCAGTTAAGTTATTACTTGTGACATCAATCAATTTCAACCTCGGCAAATGAGCCAACTCTTCGGGTAAATTCCCATGGAATTTGTTGTTACTAATGTCGAGGGAAACAAGGAATGAGAGGTTTCCAAGGTGTGGAGGAATGGTACCATGAAGTTGCATGCTAGAAATGTCTAAAGCTACGACTCGATGGTGTCGGGAGCTGCAAGTTCTAAGAAGAGAATGGTACCATTAGTCCTAAGATGTTGTAAGGACTAAAAGAAATGTGAGATTTGAAGGAAAGAAGAGCAGCTTCATCAGTACTAACATTGGGAACAGTTGAGAGTGAAGTATGGAGCAGAATGAAAACCTCAAGTACAAACTGAAGGTTGCAACTTCTTCCCATAACTATAGCAGATTGGAATTATCCTCAAAGAAGCAGTCATGTTTCACTTTTGGAATGACTTAACTTCAGCTATGGTTCCAGAGGCTGGCAGCCTTGTAGTTCTCATTTATATCAGTCTGATTCACTTAGTTGTAATCCTGAGTTTTGTACAACTATTTGTAGTCATTGGCAACACAACAAATGATATATTTAAATGATGTTCCTTTTACATTATTTCTACAATTGCAGTTTTACATTATTTTCTCTTCTCTCATCCCATTTTACATCTCATTTTAGACTTTGATATATCATCAAAACTATATATAATATAACTGAAAATCAGATAGCCGATGATCTCAAGTCTTGTCGGCTTTTCCCTATCTAAAAATTTCATCAACTGGTCTCCTTCATGTAAAAGTTTCCATCATCGGGATACCAAAAATTATAAACATCTGGATACTTTTCCATCTTGTCCATACTCTGCAATCATATATTCACAGAAGAGCATAAGTTATTACTAAAGAAGGGGAAAGGTGGATGAATGACACGGCAAATTCTTGTATGATTGTTGTAACTTTGATTGCCACGATGGTCTTTGCTGTTGGATTCACTGTGCCAGGCGGTAATAACAGTGATAATGGTATTCCAATATTGCTAAAATTGTATGGATTTAGATCTTTGTCATATCAGATGATTAAAGTGACCTTACGATGATGTACTAATCCATCTCCAGCACTAAGGCCAAACATGTCTGCAGTAGTGAACATGCTTGAAGGTAACGTTGAACGTTGATGAGCCTAACTTCGATTCAAGTGGCTACGATGATGAATTTAATTTTCATGGTTTAAGAAACAAAAATGATGAGATGCAAGTAACTCGTAGTGAAAGCCAATCAGTCTTTTTTTTAACTGACACAAAGGGTACTTATCACTCTTCTTCTGCCTTTCCTTCTACATCTACCTCTAAATAAGTCTCCCTGTATGAGCATATAAGAGGAAAAAACTATGAAGAATGAAATGTTGATGATCCGCGACATACTTTTTTAATTGTCACACTGAGAGTTGATATTAGTTCTGTCATTTATTTTGTTTATAAAAGCTGTCTCTAGAAAGTGAGTTTTCCAGAAGTGTTGTCCCTATCCTCTCTTCAAACTTCAAAGACATAAATAGTACTAATAATGTGCATTTTTTTTTATAAGAACAACAACAACATACCCAGTGTAATTCCATAAAGTGGGGTCTAGGGGAAGTGTACCAGAATTTTATTTCTACCCAGATAGAGAGGTCGTTTTTGATAAAATCTCAACTCGAGAGAAAAATAGTTCAAAGCAGTATTGATAAAGAATAATGAAAATGAAAAAAATATGACAACTTACTACTATACACAACTTGACAAATCATTACACTGAATGAAATAATTTGAGTAAATTTTACTGGATAGGAAACATAACACCCTTTTTATATTTTGAATCATCATATCATATCATACAAAATTTGAAAGAATCTGGACTTTTGGTCCGCTACTGCTGCTGAGTTATTATCGGACTTGCAGAGTCCAAAAAAGAATATTCTTTTTTGCCCTATGGGCTGCTGCTGCTGCAATGATCAAATTAATTTCCAGCCTTTTGGGACTGCTATTACTCCACGACTGAGCTGCTGCCACTGATTTGAGTTTTAACCCAAAATATTAGCTTCCCTTTTCGAACTTGATAGAGGTTGAGGCATAACTTGAGGAGTATGCAAGAAGTTTGGCTAATGGAAAAGATAATCTTTAAAGGAATAGAACCCCTGGCACAAAAGTGGGAGTCCAAGGACTCATTTGGAGAGAGTTTATGCAAAACAAAGTAATAGAAAAGGAATGAGTAATCATAGCTAAATAACAATACATTTTGCTATCAACAAGGCAAAAACATCCAGAACGTCTACATCATAGTTAAAAGAATTGACTAATGCAGAACTCAAAGGAAACATTTTATGACACAACATAACATGCACAGCAGGAAAGAAGCAAACTAAAGAAGATTAACGAAAATAATTTCCAAAGAAGAGTAGGTGAAGCAGTGTGATAACAGAATTTTAATATAAAGCTCGCCCAAAACAACAAGATAGAATCAAAAAACTACTGAATTGCCAAGAAACATTAGATCTAGAAACGATACATTAATCTGAACACAATACTTAAGGACGAATTCATATCATATTGTGTAAACTAAACTCAAAAAGCTCCAACTAGTCCACATACAATCAGAGGTTCTATGATAAAATGATAATTTGAAACTAAACTTGTACATTAAGACTAGAACATAAAAATCAAACAGGAAGGGAACATCGAGATAAAACGCTTGCTTTCAGCTATGATCACACATATACATAGAAAAAGAACAAACGAGATGAAGAGGAGTGATAGCACATTCCAGCACCTAATAGACAGACATCTCAATTTTATTTTACTTTCTTTGAGTAATAAGAGAACCAACTGAAGCAAACATACTACTCAAACAGGACACCCATATTTCAAACAAACAGCAAGCTCGAAATTGTCAGCACAAAGAAATGGACATATCAATAACGACTTAAGAAAGAAAACTGAATCTTGCCCTTAACTTAGTGATCAAGAAGATACATTAGCTATATATCCCCAATCATTTGGTTCATTGGCCATTTTCGAAATACATAAAACAGAGATGCCAACTTACATAAATACTAATTGAGAAGAGACTGAAATTGGAAATGAGGCCAAAACAAAGTAAAGAAAATCCCAATAGATATCTCAAATATGGCAGAAAACATTCATTCTTATATCTATCAGTCTATGGTATCCTCCTTGATTCAACAGGGACAGAGCCATTTTTTAGAAACAGTACATAAAAAAGGGAGCATTTGAAAGCTTTCAGGAAGTCTATCTGGAAATTTATACAAAATCTACCATGCGTTTTAATCAAACAAAAGCCAAATGCTTCAAGAGAAAAACTTAGACTCTTATTAGCGCATGTGTACATATACACATATATAGCATATGTTGAAGGAGACGTCTTGTCAACCTGATTCTTAAGCAAACAGACTCAACCAAGATGACTTCAATAATAAGCCCATCCTTTACAAAGTATCACACGTTCATATCAACATATAAACAATGGAAGCTTATACATCTCGACAAAAAGTAAGAATAAACTCAAACTTTCAGTTATAGTCGATGTAAGACAGAAGACATTAATATCGACTAAAGAAACTAACATGAAGGCAAGAGATGTAATATATTCATACTAATTAAAAAATGAAAGAAACAACACATTTAAGTTGTTGAAAATGCAATTAAACTACTAAATACATAAGGATATTACATGAATCATAAACTAAAAGAAACAGAGCAAGAAACTAGTCAATGCTCGAGAAAAGAAGCGAAGGAGACACCAGGACCACTTCCACCTCGAAATAGCCACTAAATAATGAAGTTTCAGCTATCAAAACAAGAGCTCCCAAAAACTTACGGGATGCACTTTTTTGTAGCCTCCAACAAACCCGTCAATGATCACTGAAAGGGAGGGGGTAAATACAACCAAAAATCCCAAAAACCTCAGGAAATTCAATGTGGGACTCTGAGAATTTTTCAAAATCCCATAAGGAGGCACGCCGGCCTCGAGGCATAGGATGCCCTCCCGCCCCAGGCCTCGAGGCACACTCCGTGCCCCAAAGCCCCCCTGCCTCGAGGAACAATCCATGCCCCAAGCCCCCCCACCCCGCCCCCTTCCATAAGGCATACTTCGTTCCCCGAGGCACCCGGCCGCGAGGCACACTCCGTGCCCCAAGAAACCCTCTCCGTCCCTTGGCCTCCAGGCACACTCGTTCCCCGAACCCACCCCTCCCCCAGCATCGAGGCCCCCTCTTCGGCCCCCGACCTCGAGGCACACTACGTGCCTCAAGGACCCCCCACCCCCAGCCTCGAGGAACACTCCGTGCCCTGAGGACTACCCCACCCCCCGGCCTCGAGGCACACCCCAAGTACCCCTGGCCTAGAGGCACACTCCGTACCCCGAGAACCCCCTCACCCCTCGAGGCACACTTCATGCCCCAAGTACCCCCAACCCCTCCCCCCGGCCTTAAGGCACACTCCGTGCCCCGAGGACCCCCCCACACCTCCCAGTGGCCTCGAGGCACACTCCATTCCCCGAGGACCCCCCAACCCATCCCCCTGGCCTCGAGGCACACTCCGTACCCCGAGGCCCCCCACCCCTCCTCCCGGCCTTGAGGCATACTTTGCTCCCCAAGGACCCCCCACCCCCACCCCCAACCTCGAGGCACACTCCGTTCCCCGAGGCCCCTCCCTCCGGCCTCGAGGCACACTCCATTCCCCGAGGACCCTCCCCCTACCCCTTCCCCTGTCCTCGAGCACACTTTGTTCCCCGAGGTCCCCTTCCCCCCGGTCTCGAGGCACACTCCGTACCCCGAGCCCCCCCACCCCTCTCCCCGACCTCGAGGCACACTCGGTGCCCCGAGGCCTCCCCAATCCCTCCCCCCGACCTCAAGGCACGCTCCGTTCCCCGAGGACCACCCATCCCCCCCTCGGCCTCGAGGCACACTCCGTACCACGAGAACACCCCCCACCCTTCGAGGCACTCTCCATGACCCAAGGACCCATCCACCCCACCCCCCGGCCTCGAGGCACACTACGTGCCCTGAGTACCCCCCAACCCTTCCCCCAACCTCAAGGCACACTCTGTGCCCCGAGGACCCCCCACCCCTCCTAGTGGCCTCGAGGCACACTCCATTCCCCGTGGACCCCCCACCCCTCTCCCCGACCTCGAGGCACACTTTGTGTCCCGAGGACACCTCGAGGACCCCCCCGACCTCGAGGCACACTCGGTGCCCCGAGGCCTCCCCAATCCCTCCCCCCGACCTCAAGGCACACTCCGTTCCCCGAGGACCCCTCATCCCTCCCCTCGGCCTCGAGGCACACTCCGTACCCTGAGAACACCCCCCACCCTTCGAGGCACTCTCTATGACCTGAGGACCCATCCACCCCTCCCCCCGGCCTCAAGGCACACTACGTGCCCTGAGTACCTCCCAACCCTTCCCGCAACCTCAAGGCACACTCCGTGCCCCGAGGACCCCCCACCCCTCCCAGTGGCCTCGAGGCACACTCCATTCCCCGTGGACCCCCCACCCTCCCCTCAGCCTCGAGGCACACTTCGTATCCCGAGAAACCCCCCACCACCCACCCACCCATCGAGGCACACTCCATACCCCGAGGACCTCTCTCCAACCCTCCCCCCAGCCTCGAGGCACACTCCGTGCCCCAAGGACCCCCAACTCTTCCCCTCGGCCTCAAGGCACACTCCGTGCCCTGAGGACCCCCCCACCCCTCCTAGTGGCCTCAAGGCACACTACATTCCCCGTGGACCCCCCACCCTCCCCTCGGCCTCGAGGCACACTCCGTACCTCGAGAACCACCCATCGAGGCACACTCCGTACCCCGAGGACCTCTCCACCGCTCCCCCTGGCCTCGAGGCACACTCTGTGCCCGAGGACCCCCTACCCCTCCCCCCGGCCTTAAGGCACACTCCATGCCCGAGGACCCCCTACCCCTCCCCCCGGCCTTAAGGCACACTCCGTACCCCGAGGACCCCGCCCACCCCTCCCCCCGGCCTTAAGGCACACTCTGTGCCCCGAGGACCCCGCCCATCTCTCCCACAGGTCTCGAGGCACACTCTATTCCCCGAGGACCTCCCCACCACTCCCCCTGGCCTCGTGGCACACTTTGTGCCCTAAGGACCTCCCCCCCGCCCTCGAGGCACACTCCGTTCCCCGAGGCCCTCCCCCACCCCTCCCCCCGACCTCAAGGTACACTTTGTGCCCCGAGGACCCCTCCACCCCCACCCCCGACCTCGAGGCACACTCCGTTTCGCGATGCCCCTCCCTCTGGCCTCGAGGCACACTCCGTTCCCCGAGGACCCCTCCCCCTCTCCCTCCTCATGTCCTCGAGCACACTTTGTTCCCCAAGGAACCCTCTGGGCCTTGAGGCACACTCCATACCCCGAGCCCCCCACCCCTCCCCCGGCCTCGAGGTACACTTTGTGCCCCGTGGACCCTCCCACCCCCACCTCCTGGCCTCGAGGCACACTCCGTTCCCCGAGGATCCCCCCCCACCCACCCCTCCCCCAAGCCTCGAGGCACACTCTGTACCCGGAGGACCTTCCCTTCGGCCTCGAGGACCCCACCCCCTCGGCCTCGAGGCACACTCCGTTCCCCGAGAACCCCCTTCCCCCCCTCCCTCGAGGCACACTCCGTGCCCTAGGCCCACTCCCTGCCCCCGGCCTCGAGGCTCAGTTCGTGCTCGAGTCCCACTCCCCATCCGCCGGTCTCGAGGCAAACTCCGTTCCCTGAGGCCCCCTCCCCGCCTCCAGCCTCGAGGCACACTTCGTGCCCTAAGGCCCCCTCCCCGCCCCCAGCCTCGAGGCACTCTCTGTTGGGTAGATTCATAATAAAAAGAATACAAAAACAAAAACAGAGTTGGGTAGAGAGTAATTCAAAACTTTCACAATGGTGAACCAAGGGGTCTCGTTTTATCCTATCAATCTTGATCCTCTGCATGTACATGGTTCTGAGTATTATCAAGAAGTTTCACAAATTAATCAAGAAAAATGAGATGAGGAAAGGAACACTTATAAAAGTCAAGGAACGAGCGCAATCAAACTAAAAAAAAATCAACTAATCATGCTAGGTAAAAGGGACCAATGAATTAAAATGAAGACACAACCACCCCTCTGCTTAGCTTCTTTCTGATTCAAGCTCCTTGCAAATAAAACTCAGGAATGGGAAAATAATAGAGCTACTTAAGGAAACTAACTTATAACAACTGTTTCATACTATTCTAAGCAGTAAAAGGAGAGAAAAGTACATTTTGCCTCTTAGCTCGCAATATAAAATATAAATGAGAAAAGGATTTTGGGGATATAGCAGGCCAATCAAATGAAGAATGATGGGTTGCATGTACAAAACAAGAAGCATGCACTCATAAGAACTATTAAGAAGTAACTGAATGATTCAAACTACATATGCATCATATCTCGTATGTGCAACATAATTTGGAGTCCTACAAGTGGTATAGTCGGCCCTGACTCCCTGTTAGAGATTTGAGTAAATTGCCCAAAGTCAGAGACTTTTAAGTTCCCTTGGAAATCAAGAAGCAAATTTTCAGGCGGGGGAACATGGAACAATAGTTAAAAAATTAAGATAGATAATGTTCACAGCAGATTTACCAATCAGCAATTGCAAACCTTCAGATCTCAGTGGTATTGCATCAATGAGTTGTTGAAAGTTTTTTGGGGAGGCGAGGTGTAGGCTATGTTTGAAGCAAAGAAAAATTCTATGTTTCAAGCTAAATGATCCATAAGCAGTAAAACAAGAGAGAGCTAACCACCAGGCATGATATACCGAATTCCCCATTCCTACGAGTTGATTTTGAGGTTACATATAAATTATTCAATTAATCAATCAATCACTTATATAATAGTAATGGAAATGGATATGTTTGCAAGGGTGAGGGGAGTGAGTAGCAGGTGGGAGATAGAATAAAATAGGGTTTATGGATTGATACAGCGGACAGAATTCTTCTAAGGGTACACTTGCTATTAATCCAAATTGTAACAGGGTTTGGAAAGGTAGTAGCCGTTAGGAAATAAGGAAGAAGTAAGAATAGAATCTCTGCAGTAATTCAACGATCTCAGTTCCACACAACCTGATTCCAGAAGGATAACAAATGCAGATAGCTATACTAACTCTAGACCAGCTCCTCGGCAGATAATAAATAGAAAGGTTTAATTCACTATGAAAAAAATGATAATAAATCAACCAGATTAATGAAGGAAAACTATAATCGCATCGAATGAAATCAAAAAGCCATAGCAGCACTGAGAGACATAGACACGTACTTGGTTACAAAGTCACTAACATCTTGAAGACTTCTTAGATCAGGCACTTGATGGTTTTGCACAAATTTCCTGATTCGGCGAGAAACACCCACTGGCTGTAATCTGATAGAGTAGTGCCATCAATAAGCTTTGTTTCTTTGTCGTAATTAAGTAATACAATCCTTTGGCATGAAGAGAACTTGACCTGCAATGTGTAACAATTTTCCATTAACAACTGGTGAAACAAACTGTGGCTAGAATAGAAATTTATGTTTGGTTCTCACTCACTGTATTTATGTCAATGGCAGGAAAAATGTTCTGGAATATAAACGTAGTGAGCTTTAGGTGTTCTTCCCTTGTCCCAAAACCAGATAGCACAATCTGCAAGCATAATTCTGGAGCTCAGCTGACCAGGCAGAGAAAAAAAGATAATGCTAAGACAAGACAACCAACTTTATAAAATGCCAACATGAGTATGTTCTTATAGGTGCATCTACATGTCAGGAAGTGTGAAGTAGTCATGTAAGATTCAGCAGAAAAGATTACCAGCGGTGGGTTCTTGAAAAGATCCGAAGGGCATCTTGGATGGAGTTGAGATTGAACAATCTCAGCAGCCAACGAATATTTATGTATTTTAAATGTTAAAGTTGGACAGTGTTTCATTTTGGCAACCCTCAAATATGATGCAGAGTCAGTTTTTGCAATATGAGGAAATGTGTGACCATCAAACCATTAGCAAGACTCATAAAATCTTTGAGATTATTTCGTTTTGATTACTGAAATTAAATTGACGAAACATTATTTGGTCAAGAGATATGAAAATTTTCGTTTTGATTACTGAAATTAAATTGACGAAACATTATTTGGTCAAGAGATATGAAAAATACAGACAACAGATGTATATTGTAATATACAGAACCACAGAGGTAAAGATAAATATATAGCAGAAAATATATTCATGTTTCTAGCTTATGTCACAAGACAAAATCAGGCATTGCTGCGAAAAGCTACAGAGCTCATAAGTCGAGGAAACAAAAAGAAGCGAGAAGTACTGAAAAGATCTGTCCTGCCAATGAACGTTCCATTTTAATTGATCATTTCTGCTTTTTTTTCAAATAGCAGGAATTCAGCAGCCAGGAGAATAACAGGCATAATACCTAGTCCACAAGTGAAATGGAAAAAAGCTAAAACATTGTACTAGGAACAAAACATACACCCTTTCCTTTTCCAAATTAAACAAGCTCCTACTTAACTCTCTCCGCAATGTCCAAAGGCATTGAAGAGAAATCATCTCTTCGCAAGTTCACATATCACAGTGCAGAAAAAGATGTCTAACCCGTTCATATAACAGAAAAGAATAACTTATAACAACTGTTTCATACTATTCTAAGCAGTATCAGGAGAGAAAAGTACATATTTGCCTCTTAGCTCGCAATCTAAAGTATAAATGAGAAAAAGGTTTAGGGAGGATAGCAGGCCAATCAAATGAAGAATGATTGGTTGCATGTACAAAACAAGAAGAATGCACTCATAAGAACTATTGATTAAATTATGAGTAACAGGAGAGAGCTGACCACCAGGCATCATATACCAAATTCCCCATTCCTACGAGTTGATTAAATTATTCAATTAACCAATCAATCAATTAAGCCCCCAACCCAAAGTCAGAGGTTAAATACGAAAAATGGGAAAAAATACCCTAATTCAGTGGTTAAATACACAAATTTTCAGGCTGGAACAATAGTTAAAAGGTTAAGATATTCCAATCAGCGATCTTGGTTATAAACACTCTTGCTGTGACAGTGAGCAATTGCAAGCTATAATCTTGAAGCAAAGAAAAATTCTATGTTTCAAGGTAAATGATCCATAAACTGATAAACCAAATTCCCATTCCTACGAGTTGATTTCGATGTTACATATAAATTATTCAAATAATCAATCAATCAACTAATCCCCTAACCCTAAGTCAGAGGAAAAAGTACCTGAATACGAGCAGTGGCATCCGGACAGGAATCAAGAAGCATACCAACGTCTCTACTCATTTGCCTCACAACCACCTCCCTCTTGTTTCTCAGCAATTTTATTCATCTTCGCCATTGTCTGCTGCATACATACACAAAAAAAAAAAACTTGATTCGTTTATCCAAGGAGAATTAAAATTGAGAGGGGAATTGGGAAATTCACCATTTTAGAGAAATTGAAGGTTCTGCAAAAGAGAGAAAGACCCATGAGAAGAGCGTGTGTGAGAATATTCGGTAGTGAAGAAGAGAACAGAGTTTTGTAAGTTGTAACGGTCCTTTGGGGTGAAAAAAAAGTGTGATTATTAGAATAATTTTAAAATGGATGACGTGGCGGTCTATGTGGCATTCTACCGTTTGTATATAACAGATAAACAGTGGTCTTTGGGCCTAACTAATAGTACTAATTTAACAAAATATAATCTACTAACTAATACTAATTTAACAAAATATTTGAGTGAAACAAAATCTTTTTTGAGACGATTTTTGAATATTCATAAAATATATTAATTATATACATATTTGATATTTGAGTGGCGTATGCAGAACTTTTTGCAAGCAGTTTTCCAAAAAGTAAAATAAAAAATATTTAACTTTTTTTCGATAAATTTTTATTTTGAAAATAATCTCATTAGAAATAATAGTGTTAAATATTATATATATATATATATATAGAATATCAAAAGAAGAAAAGAAAAATATCAGTAAACAATTATTTATTTATTTATTTATTTAATTTCTATTTTCATTTTTTTTATCAGTAAACAATTAAAACTCCTCCTAAAATAAATATTTTTTGAAAAAATAATGCTGCCTAGATTCAAACACACGCCCATATAGCAACATGTGATAAACTTAACCATCTGAGCAGAGGCGTATTCAGGATTTTGAGATGATGGGTGCACTATCACGAAAAGATGGACTAAGAAATAAATTTGATCAGTTTAATATTTAGGTTCTTATCATTGAAAATCATTCAAATTTTAAAATTATAGGTCCAAAATTATTTTTTATCTATCCAAACCACTTAGAGAGATGTTACCCAATTTTAGAAAGAAAATAAAACAAGATAAATGAAAGATTCAAATTTCTAGCCTCAGAGGTGCACCCAATCATCATCGCACAACATTAGATGATACTTCAAGTGTGGGTTCACACATCTATATTTACATATATTTTTAAAAATATAACACTACTATATATGAATTCAGGAGGAGAGCATGGGTTCACGTGAACCCGGTGACCCCCTCCTGGATACGCCTCTGCATCTGAGCTACACACTATTTACACAAAATATTATCACTAATATAACCAAACTAGTTTGAAATGAGCACCCCTTCATCCCAATCGAACCTCCTCAAACTACAACATGCATAAAGATCGGCCCAATTGAACAATTCATAGTATACAGCTCACAAGTTTTCATAATCCTAGTCCAATAATCACAATTCAACAATCATCAAGTAACAAGCATGACAAACACAAGTGTCAAATAGGTCAATCACAAATAGCAAGACCATCAAAGCACAACAATCAAGCACATTGAATACAAATCCACAGATCTATCTCGCACAAAATCAATCGAAACTCATGGGAACCGCCCATAGTTTATGAACTCGTCGGACCTCAACATCAATAGCACTCACCGAAAATGACCTTGACACCAATATCACTCGTTGTAACTGACCTCGGCATCAATAACACTCGCTAACAATGACCTCAACATCAATAACACTTGTTCGTAATGACCTCGATATCAATAATCATCAGAAGCCTTATCACGGTGCTCAAAAATCAATGCAAGTAAGTAATTTCACACCACAAGGAAGAGTTAATAACTTAACCAAATCAATTCCATAATATTACCATCAAAGCATTTCATCAATAATCATATTAGGGTTCACAACAAGGGAATTTCACAAAGTATCATAATCAACATGTTGCCTTTTATTGAACCCCTTTCTTTATTCATTAATACTAGTATACGTACCCGCGCGTTGCGCGATTAGTTGATAGTTAAATATAATCGTAAATATTGATGTATTGAAAAATTCAAAAATGAAATTATTATAAGATAAGATTATAAGGTTTATTTGAGAGAATGTTAACATTTAACACCTGTGTTATAATAGAATACTTATGTACATAAATTTTTATATAAGCTTAATTCATTGTCTAAATTTGACAATAATAATTTTTTAGTACTAAATCTCTTATTATAAAAGGGTTATATTTTAGCAACCTAATAGATCCAAAAAGGAGTATGGGAATATAGTAAAATGGAGCTATTTTCTTAATTAACAATTAAAAAATATTGCAGAAAAAAAAGGATGATACTATATCAGCTTTCAATTAAAACATATCATTCTTATAGTAACTATTCCTCATATTCCATATTAATTGAATTTTGGGGCTTTCTCTATTGTTCAAAATAATTAAATTGTTCAAAGTTCAAGAAGGTTGTTTAAATTTTTTTCCATATTTCCCCCTTTCTTTAATGAAGTTTGATATTTTTTTGGAGATAAATTGCACTATTTACAAAGTTATATTTATGATTTCACAAAGTGCAATAGTGGAAAGTAATATCTAAATTATATCCTTGAATGTTTTTCTAAATAAGTGTGCATTGTCTCACAAATTTAATTAATATGGAATATAGAGAGTAATTTTTACGAATGGATTATAGAAATATCAACTAAATAGAATTGAACACAAATAATTTGATTATTTTTTATCCCTAAAACTAAGAAGCCTAAGATACTGTGGTTCGACCTCTAATAAAAAAAATTTATAGGATATTATTTTTAAAAATACAGAATTTAGATTTTTTTATAATTAATTTTAAAATTTGAAATTATCGGAATACATATTTTTTACAATTTGAACCACAATTTCGTGCTATAAAAAACCCCATCAATACCTGCTTCTTGAGGGAACTTCTCTACCAAAAGATCAAGGAATATAAGTTAATAATGTCAAAGCCTTATAATTTTTTTAATAAAATTACTTTTAAGCCACTATATAAACTGATCCCAAAGTAGTTGCTAAATTGCTATAAAAAAGAGTCAAACATATTTACTTTTTTTAGTGGTGTCCATTATTTGTGTGTTTGTAACTTTTTTTTATTTTATAAATTTTGGTTTATAAAGAAAAATAATTTGAATTTTTAAGAATACATTACTGCTCTTTCCGTAACTCGGAATTAAAAAGCTATCTACAATCACATAACTTTTAATTAAATTGATCACAGTTATTTAAAAATAATTAAATACAATTACATGTGTCTTTTTTTTTTGCATATAATTTTGTAATATTTAATTTTTGCAAATTACTATTTTTTGTGTTGCTGACATGTAACATTTATCACTCTCCTTGTGATGGAGAGAAACGTGAGAGGTCACTAAAATTATCGCAATAAAAAAAATTACATCATATTTTACTGCACAAACAATTTGATAAAACCGAAAAACACTTCTTAGGCAATATTTGCTACAACTAAATTAATTATGAAAGAATTGCTTAAATAACTATTATGAAAATTTTAAAAGCCTAAATCAACTTTCGACAAATAGACAAATCAATGAGAAATGTTTGCATGTTTACTTACAATCAGATGCTTTCATTACATCGGATGAACCTATAATATAAGAAATAAATTATAATAAAAATAGCTACAACCTATACCTTGGCTATTATGGCCGTATGTAGCACGACCTCCACAAATGCTTAAATCTCCTGCACAATGCTTAAATTCATTATTTTGTATTACAAAATAAGCAGTAAATCACATACATTCAAACAATGTTCTAAATTATAATTTTTGAGTAACACACCATTATCAATGATAAAAAATAAATACAACTCATGCATTCTCAAAAAAAAAACTCATGACTCATCTTAAATAATTAAAATTTAAAAAGTTATATATGATCATATTGTAATCCTAAGAAGCTGGTGATTCGTTTAGGGAGAAGTCATGTCTCAATTTAAATTAATTAATCTCTTGATTTTACTTGAACTAATATTATGTACACCATCTGGGGCTCTTATCCAATTGATTTGTCATCATATTGTAATTATAGCTAAGCTAAAATTTTGTATTCTATTATGTAATTCTTAGCTATTCTTAAACTAATTTCTAATTATCCATATGTAATTCAATACAACACCAAACGATTAAAAAAAATAATCAAAATTCACAATCAAAGAAGAGTGTATATTGATGGAAAAAATAGAGATGAGAAGAAAAACGTGGACTCTATTCAATTGGCGAAATATTGATCGTGTCTTTGAAGTACATCAAGTGAACTCTTTAAATAGAGTTTTACTCACGGAAAAAGTAACGTAGCAATCCACTAACTCCTACGATTACTCAACTACTAACAAATTAAAAGGATTCTCCTACTTCTATTCAACAACCTACTTATTTGTTAAAGACTCGGTCAATTAAAACACTAGCTAACAACTGAAAGAGAAAAAATAATAACTAACAATCCCTCCCTTAAACTGAAGTCACATTATCAGTTTAACATGCTTATAGCAGACAACTTGTTTTAAATGTGATTTTCCAAAGTGCAAACACCAAGTAATTTTCTGAACTTCATGAAGGATGCTAACTTGAGAGATTTGGTAAACACATCAGCCAGCTGATCTTCACTTCTGCAGAAGATGAGATCAATTACTCCATCTTTTGTGAGGTCCCTTAAGAAATGAAATTTGACATCAATATGTTTACTTCGTCCATGCTGAACAACATTTTTGGAGAGCTTTATTGCTGAACTGTTGTCACAATAAATGGTAGTAGAGCCATTTTCTTCAAGAACTTTACGCATCCAAATTGCTTGACAAGCACATGCTACTGCTGCTGCCAAAAATTCAACTTCTGTAGTTGATAAAGTCACAATTGATTGCTTTCTCGAAGACCATGAAATTGCTCCCGATCATGAAATCTCCAGCGAAATCACTGTCAGTAAAGCCAACTAAGTCTGCCTTTTCTCCTTTCACATAGAACAAACCATAATTAGTACTCCCTCCGTCCCTTTTTAGTTGTCCACTTTAGAAATGGCACACAGATTAAGGCAACAATGATTAGCACAGTGAAGTTACAATTTTACCCTTATGACAACTTTTCACTTCAAAATTACAACCACTTATTTGAATTCAAATGAAATAAATTGGAGGGAAACAACATATACTTTTACAATTTTCAAGAAGTGTAAATAAGGGTATAATAGGAAAAAATTTGTTGTCCTTTCTTGATTTGTCAAAATGGACAACTAAATAGGGACAACTAAAAAAGGAAATATGGACAAGTAAATAAGGACGGAGGGAGTAGTTCCTTGCAAGTATCGAAAAATTCTCTTTGTGGCTAGAAGATGCATCTCTTTGAGACTTTCCATGTATCTGCTAATAAGACTTACAACATGCATAATATCAGGCCTTGTGGCCGTTAAATACATCAAACTTCCCACTATTTGTTTGTAAAGAGTGTTGTCAACTCTTCTTCCTCCAGGTTCTTTAGTGAGCTTCGAACCGAACTTAGTGGGACTGCTGGCAGAGTTGTAACTCTTCATCTGAAACCTGTCCAAAATCTCTTGAGCATACTTCTTTTGTGTGATGAAAATCCCATCAGCAGATTGAACGACTTCAATGCCAAGAAAATAATGCATCATTCCAATATCCGTCATATCAAATTCCACCATCATGGACTTCTTAAAACTTTCAACCATGGAGATGTTATTTCCGATGTAAATTAAATTATCCACATATATACAAACAATGAGCATTTTTCCTTCATCATCATTCTTTGTAAAGAGTGTGTGCTCATATGGACATTTCTTAAATCCCTCTTTCGAAAAATAAGCATTTATTCGACTATACCAAGCTCGTGGAGCTTGTTTTAGTCCATACAATGCCTTCTTTAATTTACACACCTTATGTTCTTCTCCAACCTTGACATAACCAGGAGGTTGATTAACAAATACCTGCTCATTCAAGTCCTCATGTAATAAGGCCGATTTGACGTCCATTTGAAAAATGGGCCATGAGTGTTGAGCAGCCAAAGCTATCACTAATCTGATAGTGTCAAGTCGTGCCACCTGAGCAAAAACTTCTTTGTAGTCCACACCGAACTCTTGCTTATAGCCTTTAGCTACTAAGTGTGCTTTGTGCCGCTCGACTTTACCTTCCTTTTTCATCTTTTTCTTGTATATCCACTTGACACCGATTGTCTTATGCCCTTTTGGAAGCTCAGTCAACTCCTAAGTGTCATTTCTATCAATTGCTGACATTTCTTCATCCATTGCCTTTTGCCATTTTTCATCTTTAACAGCTTCTTCAAAACTGGTAGGATCACTTTCTGAAAATAAGGTAAAATGAATGACTGGATCTCTCGATTGATCAATTCCAGTTACCTTAAAATATACCATCCATGCGGGTCTCCTTTTTGATCGTTGAGGTCGCTCCGCTTCTTGTGTAGGAATTGAAACCGGTGATTGAACTGGATCTGAATTTTCCAGTTGTTCTGTCTCCTCCAGTTGCAGCATTTCCTCTTCAAAAGCTGCTAATTTCCTTCCATGACCAGGTAGCATTTTCATCAAAAATTACATCACGACTAATGACAATTTTCTTGGTGTTTGGATTATATAACTTATAAGCCTTAGATTGATTACTAACACCAAGAAAAATGCATTTTTCTCCTTTATCATCTAGTTTGATCCTTTTCTTATCTGGAACATGAGCATAAGCTACACATCCGAAGATTCTAAAATAGTCGACACTTGGTTTCTATCGGCTCCATGCCTCCTCCGGAGTCATATTTTGAACAGAGAAAGTTGGACTTCTATTTAAAATATGAATGCTCCAGTCAACAACTTCTGGCCATAAACTTTTTGAGACACCGCTCCTTGTCAAAATGTTGCGCACCATATTGAGGACTGTGCGATTCTTCCGCTCACAAACACCATTTTGCTGAGGTGTTTAAGCTGTTGTAAGTTGCCTCTTGATTCCATTTTCCTCACAAAAAATTGTAAATTCTTGAGAATTGAACTCTCCTCCACGATCAGTACGAAGAACTTTCAATGGACTACCAATTTCTTTCTCAACAAGTACTTTAAAACGTTTAAAAATGTCAAACGCTTCAGACTTTTTTTGTAAAAAATACACCCATTTTTTTCGACTAAAGTCATCAATGAAGGTTATGAAGTACCTTTTACCACCATTGGAATTTGGATTTATTGGTCCACAGAAATCTAAGTGCACCAATTCCAGCAACACCTTTGCTCTCCTAGATTTGCCTTGTAGAAATGGATTGCGAGGTTGTTTGCTAACAATACAACTTTCACAAGTTCCTGAAAGAGCTGCAATTTGAGGAAGACCATTCACCATTTTCTTCTGATGTAGCGTTCTCAGTACATTAAAATTAAAGGCCCATAATGGAAATGCCACAACCAGGCATCATCTTTCACTTTTGCAGAAAAATAAGATTTTGTAGAGTTGTGAAGATGTAATGGGAACAAGCGATTTGACATGTTAATCTGAGCGATCAACCCCAAATGAGAATCTCATATCTTACACACTTCACCTTTGATATTAATTTCATATCCATCTTCTTGAAGTTGCCCAACACTTAATAAATTTGTCTTCAAAGCAGGAACATAAAACACATCACCTATGATATGAATAGAGTTATTTTTGGTTGAGACCTGCACCTTCCCTTTTCCCATGGCAGAGACCATTGAGTTATCTCCAAATCTCACAGTACCTCAAAAAGTTTCATCCAACTCTGAGAATTCCTCTTTTTGCCCAGACATGTGATTACTGCAGCCGGTATCGAGATACCATAAATTAGTGGAAACTTTCTCTTTGGAATGATATGCCATCAAAAGTGAAACCTCTTCTTCTTCCTTCGTTTATGCAAAATTAGATTCCTCTCCACGCAACTTAGACAAATTTGTTCGACATTTTGATTTATAATGACCGAATTTGTGGCATCTGTAACATTCAAATTTAGACTTGTCACATGACTTTGAGTTGTTGCCACCTCGCCGCTTTCCTCTGCCTTGATTATCATGGTCTTGACATTGTTGACGATTTCCATGATAAGCATTATTGCCTCAGCCTCTACCTCAGCCTCTACATGACCTCTGTTATACACTTGTTCTCCGGAACGATCATCTGTTGAGGCACTCAATGCCACCTCCTCCTTTTCTTGTTGAGTAATTTTTTGCTCGTGAATCAACAAAGAGCTTTGCAATTCATCAATTGAAAGCAAATCAATAGCATGATATTCTTCAATAGAACAAACAACAAAGTTAAATTTTGGTGTCATGGTCCGAAGAATCTTTTCAACAATTGTAACTTCATTTGACTTGTCGTCGTGGATCCGCATTTTGTTGACGACTGTCATCACCCGTGAAAAATAGTCGATAACTGATTCTCCAAATTTCATTCGAAGAGTTTCGAACTCCAAACAAAGTGCTTCAAGTTGCTGCCTCTTTGCCCTCGTCGATGCTTGATATTTCTTCTTCATGTAGTCCCAAATCTGCTTAGAAGTATCTTTAGAAAGAATAGTTTCCAAGATTGAACGTTCAATTGCTTGGAAAAGATAATTCTTCGCCTTGAGATCCTTCAACTTTGTTGCTTGTGCTTCTGCTTTTTGTGCATCTGACACTGTTGTGCCTTCTGCTGATTCTGGTATGCCATCCACAACCACTTGTCAATACTCCTTTGATCTTAGGAAATTCTCCATCAACATGCTCCAATGATCATAGTAACCATCAAAGCGAGGAATGATTGCTTGCACAAAGTTTTCTGAAGCCATAGATTCAAACGTTGCTACTGCAATTTCTTGTAGTATTCTCTCACCAAACTAGCGTTGATACCACTGATGGAAAAAACAGAGATGAGAAGAAAAACATGGACTCTATTCAATTGGCGAAATATTGATTGTGTCTTTGAAGTTACATCAAGTGAACTCTTTAAATAGAGTTTTACTCACGGAAAAAATAATGTAGCAATCCACTAACTCCTACGATTATTCAAGTACTAACAAATTAAAAGGATTCTCCTACTTCTATTCAACAACCTACTTATTTGCTAAAACACTAGCTAACAACTGAAAGAGAAAAACCAATAACTAACATATATGTCAAACATTGTACCATCTGAATCAAAGAAGAGGAACATATGAATTTTGAGGTCGATACATTGTTGAGAGGTGCTAATATTTTGTGACAGCGTAACCAAAAAAATTAGCAAATCATCATAATTTAAAAAAGAACAACAGAGATTATAAAATAATAATATGAGAGAAAAGACAATGCGTACCTTTGGGCTGATTGAAGGTGGAGACGCTACGAAGTGATTCGTTCTACAATGATAACATCCATATTAAAAAAGTAAATCACCTTTATATAGTAAGTATGGAAGATACAAAGCAAATATGTAATACATATTTGTAATTGTATAAAGACATCGATAAACTTACAAATTTATTGTTAAGAAAAAAAGACACTGCATTGTGGATGATCGATAACATTTCATCAACATATTTGATCTTTTGCTTTAGCGAACATGCTATAGAGATTATAGAAATACAATTTATTCTAAAAAATCTGCAAAGAAAATGAAAGACATTTTCTTAAATATATATATTATTGAATGAGGAATAGATAGAAAAAAGAAGCCTAACTTTGACATACTAACTTTACCATCAATTACAATCCACAATAATCTTGTACAAAGTAAAACTATCAAAAGTATTTCTTTTCCGTAGCATAATGTTGTAAGATAAAGTTAAATCTACTTCTACTCCTTTTGTTGTATTTGTAAAATGCAAAAAAAAAATTAAAAAAAAACCCTCATACAATTCTATCTCAAATATAACTTGAAAAATTCTGATGATTATTGCAATGTAAAACTATCAAAAGTATTTCTTTTCCGTAGCATAATGTTGTAAGATAAAGTTAAATCTACTTCTACTCCTTTTGTTGTATTTGTAAAATGCAAAAAAAAAAGTTTAAAAAAAAACCCTCATACAATTCTATCTCAAATATAACTTGAAAAATTCTGATGATTATTGCAACGTAAAACTGTCAAAAGTATTTCTTTTTCGTAGCATAATGTTGTAAGATAAAGTTAAATCTACTTCTACTCCTTTTGTTGTATTTGTAAAATGCAAAAAAAAAAAAAATTAAAAACCCTCATACAATTCTATCTCAATTATAACTTGAAAAATTCTGATGATTATTGCAACTCAACAAACTAAACTTACAAACAGAATCTGAATAATATTAAAAGAGTAGCATTTATACAACAAACTTTCAAACATAGAAAAAATCAAAATTAACAGAAAATTCAAAGATAATTGTTGAAATTCGACAAAGTAATATACATATAAAAAATAGCATTCACAAAACAAACTTTCAAAAAAATAAAAAAGCAAATCAGTCAAAATATAATCCAACAAAAAACATTAAAATCAATAAATGAAAAACTTCTAAAAAGTTATTTGCTACCTTCTTACCTTTTTGATTTGTTGTCTTGAATTTTTTATTCAAATTCAGTACGCAGAAGATTCCAAAAAAAATAAAATCTGCAAATAAAAACAATGCATCTGTCGAAAGAGTTTACCATAAAAAAAAACTTATGATGATTTTTTTGACTTTTCAAATGACTCTTCCGCTTGTAAAAATATAGTGTACAAAATTTGTGATTCATTATCCTATAAATAAACTGTAAAAGTAACTGCTTGGAAGTTTTACATCATTATTTGAATTTATTAAAATCTGTAAAAATTTAATTGACTATTAAAAAAAACAAAACCTTAAACTGCTATATAAAATTGAAATTTAATATTTAAATTAAGTAAAAATAATTAATTTTAATTATAAAGAATTCCGGATTTATTTATTTATTATTATTATTATTACTATTATTATTATTATTATATGATTATTATTATTATTATTATGATTATTATTATTATTATTATTATTATTTTTATTATTATTATTATTATTATTATTATTATTATTATTATTATTATTATTATTATTATTATTATTATTATTATTATTATTATTATATGATTATTATTATAAGGATAGTTATGTTTGTAATTTTAATTTTATTTTTAGATTTTATTTTAATTTTAAATTTGAAATTATTCCTTAAAAATCTCCCCTAATTGAAATGGTTCCTTAAAATTCTCCCCTAATTGAATTTTTTCCTCAAAATTCTCCACTAACCGAGTAACGTGGTGCATTTTATTTTTTAAAATAAATTATAAAATGGCTATATTACGTTAATTTTAAGTAATTTTGTAATCTGTAATAAATAAATATATCTAATTTAACTTAATTACAAATAGATTTGTTTTATTTTTTTAAAAGAATTTTAAAAATAAAAACAGTAATTTATTATTTAATCCAATTACATGTAATTAATAATTTTTAATTATTTGAAAAGTTTGTTATAAATATATATATATAAAGATTATTATTATTATTATTATTATTATTATTATTATTATTATTATTATTATGAGATAACTTCCCACTAAAAATAGGAATCACCCAACCTATTTTTTAGAACTTTATTTTTAAAACTAATTAACTTCTCAATTGAAAATTTAAATATTTAAATAATTATATAAAAGTAATTATTACTAATAATTAAAATGTATATTATTATTTTAATAAAAACGTTTATTATTGTATTATTATTTAAAGAACGTTTATTATTATTTAAAAAATGGAAATAAAAATATGATAGCTTCCCCCCAAAATGGAAGCAGACACACTATTTTTTAGAACTGTTTTAAATTTTTTACGGATTAGTTTTAATAATTACGGTAAAAATCATTTTAAAAATAAAAAATATTTGAACAGTCAACTTAATTTATTTATTTTAACGTAAACACATTTTAAATGATAAATTAAAGCATACAACCGTTTTTAAGGTAAATAATATTTTAAAACAGTTTTTAATTTATGTTTTTTTTAAATATTTTGTTTTTAAATTGTTATTTATTTATTTAATATATCTACAAATTTTGTGGTGCTGACACGTAGACGCTATCACCTCTCCTATTACTCCCCAACATACATAATACAAGGAAATACGTGAATCAACTAGATTTACGAAGTTTAGAAAATCACTTGCCTCAATTTCATTCAAAGACGATTCAAGATTTGAGCATTTCCTTTACGAACAATGTCCAAAGCCACACAATCTAATTCAATCAAGTAATTACAATAAGAATCCAAAATTAACAACACCAAAATCAAACACTTTGAAAAATGGGTCAAAAAAACTCAAAAATCCAATTCTAAAAATGAGCTTTGAATCCAAAAAACTTTACTTGAACTCATTATCCAAGGCATTTGGAACTCATTGGTAGATCTACGTAGTTTTGATGATTGATAAAGAAGGATGAAACGTTTCTGTCAATCTAGTCCAAATATACACTGCCTTGAGTAGTTTACTCGGGGCAATTTCATAAAATAAATAAAAGGCAAGAATGAAGATAAAAATGCAAAAATCAAGGAATGCATAATGATTTAATTATGATACACTCAAAGGAAACAAGCAGAGTTGTAGTTTGACTCCAATAACAATGAAGTAAGGAGATTGCTTTGAAGAAGGAGTCTCACTTGAAGTAGAACTCTAAGCCAAGAGAGTTCGAGTTGATGAGGAGGTTGAGGTGAAGAACAATTCTTTGAAGAGTTGTACTTAAATAGAAGCGAAGAAGTCATTCAGAATATTAACACACTCAGAGAAAGAGAAAGGCAATTGGTATATTAACTTCATAGCGCTAGTAAGTATTGAAGAAACACATTGAAGAACCAAGTCCTTTTATAGATAGTATTATGTATTAGGAGTTTTTCGGGAATGCTAGACAAAAGTTGATGTACCAAATTATTATGTGATTTTTATGGAAGAGGAGGAACACGGTGTTGCATGGAGGATCTTATTCTAGAGATAAAGTTATTGGGGATATTAATTATATTGTTCACAATCTGATTAGATTAAAGTTTGATTATATAACAGTCCCCAACTCTTGGCTTCACACTCCTTAATGGTTACAGGCCAAGGTTTTACTATAAAGTGGTTAAATGGTTTCCCCCACCCTGTGGTTTGTGGAAATGCAATATTGATGGGGCCTCTAGAGGTAATCCAGGACATAGTGCAGAAACATTTTGTGTTAAAAACTGTGAAGGATATCTACACTACATCAATCCATAGTAGTTGATTATTCATACACAATTATTTTAAACCTTGCAGTAGCACAACATTTTCGATAATCTTGACTTAGGAGGGTTCAATCCATTAAAGAAGATATTTAAGAAATTGAAGCTACTGTTGAAGGTTTCAAAGTTACCTCTTCTGGTTCCTGAAGTGGAGATACTTCACAAAACAAGAATTATTTAATATTTTTATAAAAGGTGTACCCCTTAGTTTTAGTGAGTTATAAATTGAATTATGAGTATAATCTTCAAATTGAGGCAACTCGAAGACTTGTAAACACATATTTTGGGGAGGTTTTTGTGTTGTTAGGAATATTAGAGTTTATAATTCCTTAGATTACATAAGTTTGTAATCTTTTATTGATAGACGACTCACCGACTTAGTGAAGTTTGGGAGTCAATCTTGTAGAAGTATACTCATGATTTTTAAACCTTTTTGAGTCAGGTGTTTCCACATAAAATTAGTATGTTCCTTACTTGCTGCTTTGTTGAAACAATTAAAAGCAACATGTTTCACTCACACAATGATTTTAATTAATTAACTAAAATGTAGATCGTGTAGAATATCACAAATCATAATAATTTAGAATTTCTTTTAAGATATTGTTACTTCAAGAGCAAATTGATGCATGCATAGTAATATAGAGAATTTGTTTTTTTCTCTCGAGCATGGTCACGACCTTTACCATGCTAAGCTTGGTGGAAGTTCATCTCATTTACTTCAGGGAATGGAATAGAATCACTAGGTCGGCTTTCATGATTTTTCATTAACAATTTATTACTTTGTTCAGCCACAAAAAGTTGTGAAATCAGCTATATCTCGATATTACTATTGCAAGAGCACATTCAAGGCATGAGAAGTGATAAAAGTTTTCTTCAACATATTACCATCAGTTATAGTTTCACCATATAATCTCAACAGTGAAATATTTTCAAACATTAAAGAATTATACTCATAGAAAGATTTAAAATCATGCAACCTTAAATTTATCCAATTGAAACGTTCTTGTGGAAGAACGGTCATCTTCACATGGTCATATTTATCTTTCAAATTAATCCACATCATAAGGGAACCTTAGATATTCTAATTTCAATTCCTCATTAAGGTGTGAAGGAATATCATTGTCTCACAAAATCTTGGTTTAATACTTGAGTTTAATCTTTGATGGTGTATGTCAGACTTATCGCATCAAACACTCAAAGTAGACCGAGTTTACCCAATATATCTAGTCTAGAATAATAAATTGGAAAAATCACCTCATATACACATTTAAGAGTCAATATTACAGGTTTTAAATCTACTTTTAAAAAATTCTTGCTTATAACAGTTTAATTACGGGTTATAACATATCACTAATTATTTAAAAATTAATTAAATTTTACTTTATTAAATAAGTTATTTTTTATAATTTTATATTATTATTAAATTATTTAAATAAAGAATACCCCATAATTATCTCTTACACAATTATAGGGATTTACATTGATTATTGTTCATTTTTTACAGTTACAAGTCACACCCACCCCATCTAAATCTCTCACCCCACGTCAATTTCACGTTAGAAAAAACAGAAATTCATCTTTCATCTCTTTCATCCATACTCCATTGAAGCCGGTTTTTCAATATCTAAAAACTGATTAGGAGAAATATATTCTCCATACAATCAAAACAAAAGGGCAGATCTCTAAGTTGTAATTTTCAAAAAAATTAGTATTTTGGAGAAACCCCGTTTGATAATTGTATTGAAAGAAAGTTTATTTTACCCTTTTCATGGAGATGAATCAGAGGTGTTTTGAGGTTGATCCTTTCTGGGTTTTGCTGGTTTGAGTTCTTACTACGCGAGGAATGGTAAAAAATCGAATCTTTATTGATTTTGCTAATGTTTTTGGGAGATTTATGGCCATGTGTAGTGTAGATTGGAGTTTATTATAGGAGGTAAAGATATTCTTGAAACCTTATATTGTTTGGACGCTTGGAAAGTACTGCTGAGTGTGTGTTGTCCTCCAAAAGTTAATTGGGTTTTTTACTACATGGGATATGGTTAAATCAATTTAGTAGATTTTTTTTGTTAAAATTGTTATATTATGCATATTATTGGTATGAAAGCTGACTTAATATACGATTTATGAATATGGTATGAATTTTGTCTAATGTTGGAATGAATTGGTATAAAATTTGGTATAAAAATGATATGATGTATTACTTATATTTGGTGTGAGACTTGTTTAAATCCGGTATGAAGTTGGTACACAGTTTAGAGGAAATCTATTTTTTTTTTCAAATTATTCTCATTCTGTCTACTAAACTGGCATGAAACATGAATAATATTGGTATGAAAGCTGACTTAATATACGATTTATGAATATGGTATGAAATGTGTTTTAACATTGGTTTGAAATTGATTTATTGTTGGTATGAAAGCTGACTTAAGTTGTGTATTATTTTTATCAGAAAATGGTGTGATATCAGTGGTCTAATTATGTGAATTGATTGTAGTTTGTTAAATCATCCATTTTTTTGTGTGTATAAATTATGACTAATGTTGGTATGAAATTGATTTTTTCTTTTTTTCTTTTTATAATAAGAAGGTTTATTTTTCAATTTCTCCAATGCGGAAAAACAAAGAATGATGATGGCGCGATCAGTGAGAGTGAAGTAACTGGGACTGTTGCTAGCAAATTTGATGGATCCCGCATAGCAAAAGAACATGCTCCAGATACCAGCAATTATCCTACACCAAGACTACGAAGATCAAATTTGAGATAGTTGATTGCAGCTTAGACTCTTTAGTATTTCATGTCTTTTTTACTTTTGAACGATATATATTTGTTTTTTATACAGTTTTAAGTACTGAATGATATAGAATATGCACTGTTTTCTTCAAGTCAGTTATCAACTACATATGAATTACAGATTGACTCTCATAATTTCAGGATACTAGTTATATACAGATTGCATAACAATTGGATACAAATTTCTGGATACATAACAATTGGATACATAAACAGTTTAGTTTTGATATTTAGTTGGAGATCAAAATGAACACCATACAATTGGTATCCAAACTGTATATAGTTGACATCCAATTATTCATACCAACATTTATTCAACCTGGAGGATCTCATCTACCACCATGTTTAATTAATATAGATAAGCAGTTGTCCATCACAACAAAATCAAGATTTTTCAAACCCAAAAAAAACTTGATTTACTCGTCAGTGACAACAATTCTGGAAAAAAAAAAGAAGGAAGAGAGAGTAACATAGAAGAAAATGGATAAAACCATATTTTTTTAATTAATTTTAACAAATTAGAGTGAATTAAGGAAACTAATTATTCCTAATTAGTTTGAATCTCCTAAATTTATGCTAATTAATAATTATCATCAATCAATTCAAATTTTATTAATACACCTATTTCCGGTTTTTTTCTTTTTTTTCTTCAAAATAGATTTATTTTCCTTTTTTATTTTTTTATTTTTTTTTCAAAATCGATTTTTAATCCTTTTTATTTTTTTCAAAATAGATTTTTACAATTAATAAAAAAATCTTTTTTTATTTAATAAAATGTTATAACATGAAATTTTTTATTGTTACAACTTGAAAGTTTTATTCTACTGCTATAACTTGAAAATATTAGTCTAATAAATGTCATCTCAAATTCCAAATCCAAACGTTGTTGCTCGGGAGACCACCGTTACTACTTCCTCTAACTATATTCCTTTGATAATGTTAGATATGCACTCAAGATGACAGTCTCCTTACCAAAAATAAAATAAAAAAATGACAGAGTGTCGAATTGATAATGCGTTGACTCCATCAATAGACATTTTTAAAGATGCTTAAGAGCTTATTTCTGTACTTACCTTATTGAAAACTCAACATGGTTCGAAGTGGCCAGTGAATGAACAAAATAAACTAAGATTTGAAAACGTTATTTTGAATGGTATGAAAGTTGAGATTCAACCTAAAAAAGTAATTGTTGGAAACTATTACTTGTAGCTTAATTACCAATTATAGATAATTTAGAAACTGAACCTCATTTGGAAGGGAAAATTTTCATGCTATGGAGTCTCAAAGGCTGTAAAATCAAAGAGAGAATATGTCTTCAAGCTTCATGATTTTTGACATAGAAGCAATCTTCTAAAACCGGAATAACTAAAGGATGTTTTCATTCCAACATCTCCATTCACTCCCTACCTGTTGTTACAAATGATGCACTTAACCAAAAGTCATCTTATGACAAGCCTACAACTTATAATCATGAGCACAGCTTCATAAAAGAGCTTCTATGATTTTAACATCCTATACAATTGCAACACACATAAACACATCATCTGTAATATTGTACAAACACCTTGAACAAAGTTACACATTAAAAAACTAATGGCACATCATGTATTTGAAATCACAACGACCATGAGGCAGAAATGCCCAGATCATACTTCTTTTCTAGCAGAACACCAGGAGCATCTCCAGAACCCACATTCAGAAAGACAAAGGAGGGAAATCATCTTCATCTTTTAGATGGTATGATGACTTGAGGGTAACCCTGAATGTGTAAAAGCAAGCTTAGGAGTTTTGTGATTGAATACTGTAGGAGTTACTACTAATCAAAGTCGCTCATACCTATCAAGTTCCTTACTAAAAACAGAATTTGACCTCTGAAATGCTGGTATTGGAGATACAGGGCTGGACTGTTGAGTAGGAGAAGAAACAGCTCTTTGTTGCCTACTCCTTTCGGAAATGCTTGTTCCCAAAGGCAGCACGCCAACAGAACCAAATTCAACCATTCCCTCGGTCGGTAAAACCATACCTGTCATGCTATGGTGTCCCCTCCTATGAGGAGATGATAAAGGGTGGACATTACTTTGATCAGCAGAAGATTCAGATTGCAGCTGCTCATGGAAACTTCTCTCAAATGTGTGCATCTCCGTGAAAGTTGCCCGGCCATTAGTTCTGGGAGAGCTCAATCCTGCCTGATGTCTACCCTTCACTATTGATGGCCTATAACCATGTGGAGGACGATTCTGCAAAAATTAAGCCATAAAGAACTTACCAAACAAGGAAGATATTTTAGCTCACAACAGAAAGAAATGTATGCATGGACTGACACCCACATGTGCAATGACTATTGCATGTCAGCCCCATACATTTAAAATGCCAATAAACAACAGGTTGAACATGAGTATACCAAATTCGGGAAGTATGTCCCAGTTCCCCGCTGCTTTGGCATCTCTTCCAAGGCAGCATAAGGCATACTATGCATTAACATTGGATTTATGGGGTAAAATGCTTGACTTGGGATAACACCATTTGTACTCCCATGAGAAAACCCATTTGTTTTCATATATGACGGCTGCTGAGCAGCTTCCCATGAGTACTTCATGTGATATGGAGATAGTGGTGCTTGAGGTACAGGCAGAGCAGGAATATTCAAGGCATATTCATAAAACCAGTGCCCATACTGCAAATACTTGAGGTAATTATCATAGTCCCCACTTAGATCAGATAAAGCTTTCGAAGAAAGTTCAGCACCACTTGTTGATGCCAAATCCCAGTTCAAATGATCACCTCCAGAGTTTGGAATAGAAGAGATAGCTTCCTTAACATCCAAAACAGTCTGCTTCAAACCATGGACAGTAAAATTCTTTCCCTCATTAGTAGGCGGCGATGACCCAGATGAAACATTCTTCTCAGAGTTGCCAAACTGTTTCATATGGGAAATCTCATTTTTCATCTCCCTATTGTACACATGGGAGTCAGCAAAAAATAGATGAGGTGCATGATGAGGCATACCCCGAGTTAATTGGCACTTTTTGCTACTTGAATCACCAAATTCAGGCATATCTGTAGATATTGAAAGGCCATTCTCAATGGAGCTAGCAAGATCTACTGCATCACCAAAAAGACGGTAACCCAACGGGCTTCCCTTTCCATGCCTCTCTGCCATCAACGGCAGCATAGATTGATGTGCCTCTGTAGTGCCTTTCTGATGTCCATCTTCTCTGCAAGAAGATCCATCAGGATTGAGCTTACAAATTCCATGTGTTCCACCATCACTGGCAAAACTTAATTCAGATTTTCCCTGCTCTATTTGTGATGGATCAAAATTTGGAGCAGGAGAGGCAAGACAGAAGTCATTGCTCGGATCTTGAACATCAGGCCTCTCTCCACTATCATGCCGATCCATAGTATTAGGGAAAAACCTATAAAGTTCCTCCACAATATTATCTTCGGATTGTAAAAGAATGCTTCCCAGCTTTCTAGCCCCATAATTGATGGCACTTCGTATCCGGTAGAAATTCCCTGCATAGCAGATAGACATGACAGAGCATATCACTCAATGGACAAGGAAAACAAGGTCTTGGATGACTTACTGGTTCAATGTCCAAATTCGCTTCCACAACCAAACCTATCCTTTTCTCTGATCTAGTTGTTGAAATGTCATAATCAGGAAATACTAGGAATTATCTGATTATAGTTTTTCATTCTCAATTGGCAAAAAGAATAATCTGAACCCACTGGGTATAATCTGGTTTGACTATGATGCAAAACCACATTATGTGTGCAAAAAGTCTGATTAAATTAAACCTAATTTGAATCCTTTTAACCCTGCCCCGACAACTATGAAATACCACATGTCCAATGGTTTATGATACCAACATAAAATACACTGATTATCAAGAGCATTATATGGTAGTATCAAAGAGGATAGAGAATTAAGTTTAGGAGACATTATACCTTTACTGACACTTCGACCAAGATTATTACTTTCCTTTAGAGGATCAATTATGTTAAGATACTTGTGCTGAATTTTCCGGGAATTTAAATCACCGCCTTTAGAAGGCACTGAAAACCTTTCAAGACAATATCTAATGAAATCATTGCTGAGCAGTACATCACCACCATCATTTTCAGGCACCTCAACTGCATGATAGGAAACAAAATCATTGGAACCAAACAAAAGGTGACAGGATCAGGACAAACTGCAGCCAGAACATGTTTCTTACCAACATATTCCGGTAAAGAGGATATGCGAACAGGCCCAGTTAGACTAACATAATAGTTATCCCAATCGAACTTGCCGAAGTAGTCCAAAAATTTATATAGAACCTAGAATTCACCATATCAGTCATTAGGCTCACCAATATCAAATTGAAACCTGAAATATCATCAGTTATGCCAGGAGAACTCACGGCTAAGGGACCATCTAGTGTTGTATGAAAAAAATGAAAGATGTACAGAACCAAAGTTTCTAAGGCATAAGTAGAAAACAAGCCGTGATGAGCACCAAGAAGACGGCTTTCATAATAGCACCAAGTTTTTATCAAGATAATGCTGCGCTTAAATAGATGATCTTTTCCAATGAGGCGATCAACCTGTAAAGTAAACAGAACCCAAAAAGTGAATAAGTTCGCTTCCAATGTCACAAACAAAATGATCAAAGACATTTACAAAAACAAAAGTTGATCCAGAGTAATCTCATTCTCCTCTTTCTCATTCCAACCCCAGCCACCACCCCTGACGCCTTCCTGAAGGATGATCAAGAAAAGAACAAAGCTTTGGGCTATCAGAACATCAACATCTTTTCAATTCCAGTAGTCATGGTTTCATCAATTTATAATCATTTTAAACCTTGAAATAGTTTGTTTAAATTGAGCTCCCAAGATTTGACTATGGCAATGCTAGAGGTAGGGCAAAACTGGCTACTGTTGAAGGAGACGCTCATTAGCTATTTTGCTCGGACTCTTCAACAATGTCAACGGGTGTGTGTCGGATTCACCAAAAGTAGTGTATTTTTGGAGAATCCGACACAGGTGCAGCATCAAAAGTGAAGAGTCTGCCCAACTAAGCTCATTTGACAGAGATGAAAGTCGTACTTCCATAAACTCTAAAACGAAGAGGGGGATAGAGACATCATGCTGGGGGAGATAAAGCACTCAAAGAGGCGTCATGATTTTGGGTATTGTATGTGTATAAAAGTAGATGAGGTTAAAGGTGTTATTAGTAGGATGCGCAGGGGAAGAGCGACCAGGCCAGATGAGATACCAATGTATCTAGTATTCAGAGTTTGACGTGGCTATTGAGAACTAATGAAATCAGATGGTTCTATTTCTCAATCTTTCTGACTTGCTCCTACGAAACAATGATGGGTTTTTGGGGTTAGCTCACCGTTGCAGGATCGCGACCATATATTATGATATGAATATACCACATCAATTTGTTATGTATGGATGATGTATGGAGTGGTTAACTACATTATTTAATAAAGTTTTTAAGATGGCAAAAATGTCGAAGGAGTGGAAGTGGATTACAATGATTCCGTTGTACAAGAACAAGGGTGACATTCATAGTTGCAACAACTATAGGGGTATAAACCTACTAAGTCACACTATAAAAGTTTGGGAGAGGGTGGTGGAGTTGAGGATGAGGAGGGGTGTGTCTATTTTCTAGAAACATTAGGTAAGAACACTGGAAGAGACTCGGAGCATTTTTCAGTTGTGATGAGGTTGCAATAAGGATCAACTCTTAGCTCCTTTTTGCTTGCTTTGGTGATAGATCAATTGACACGAAATATTTAAGGTGAGGTGCCATGGTGTATGTTATTTATAAATGACATAGTGCTGATGATGAGACCTGTGGTGGAGTTTACGCTAAATTGGTGTTTGGAGACAGAGCCTGGAGTCTAAAGGTTTCAGGTTGAGTACGACCAAAATAGAATATTTTGAATGCAAGTTGATGTTGACGTGGAAGTAAGTCTTGATTCACATGGCATCCAAACTTCAAGTATCTTGGGTCTATTATCCAATTAAATGGGAAATTTGACGATGATATCACACATCGTATTTGTGCATGGTGGATCAAATAGAGGTTCGCATCTAGAGTATTATGTGATAAGAAGGTGCCACCAAAACTTAAATGGAAGTTCTAAAAAGTGGTGGTTAGACCAACTATGTTGTATGGGATGGAGTGTTGGTCAATCAAGTACTCTCACGTACAGAAGATGAGGATGTTGCGGTGGATGTGAGGGCCTACTAGGGGCGAAAAGATTAGAAATGAATAGGAGTGACATCAATGGAGAACAAGCTACGGGAAAGTGGTTGAGGTGGTTCGTACATATGAAGAAGAAATGCACGGATGCCCTAGTGCGGAGGTGTGAAAGGTTGGCTATGGATGGTTTTAGGAGAGGTAGAGGTAGGACGAAGAAGCAATATGAAATAACACAGTTGTAGCTTACTGAGGAAATAACATTAGATAGAAGGTTGTGGAAGACACGGATTGAGGTCGAAGGTAGTAGAGTGTTGTCTTGCTTGTCCTTCCTTATTAGTAGTCGTAGTATTTCTCCTATAGTGATTGTCCCTAGATTTCAGGTATTATCTACCATCTCTCACACTATTTGTTGTACCTATGATGAGTTGGTGTTTTAGCGACTCAATTCGTTTATCTTCCAAATGAAAATGATGTTCTCAATGTCATTCTATGCCTTTTTTAAATGTTTCCTTACGCTTCAGATCATGGAGTCTGTGCATCGACGATCAACAACAGAAAAGACCACTCAGCGTATCGCTGAAGTGTTTTGACAAAGACAAAATGCGTCGCCTGAAATTATAGTTGCCTGAAGGAAAAATCAATTGCACAAGACAAAACAGCGAGGTGAAAACCCAAGTCAGCGTATCGGCGAACGGTTTGGCTAGTCCAATCAAGATCGCCAAAATGGCTCCGAGGACAAATTTATGAATACTTTCTCTGAAGTATAAATACAATTGAAGGACAGAGAATGAGTACTTTTGCACTTTCTGAATTCTAAGAACATTCTCTGCAAACCCTTGGTAATTGAAAAAACTGTACTTGGGATTGGTGGAACATTCTTGTGATTCAATACGTTTGGCAAGAAGTACAGTGAGCACTCACACACGTGAAAAGGTCGAACAGAGTAGCACAAGTGTATAGGATGACTTTGGCTGGAACCATTTATTGCCTGAGGATGGAACACAACTACAGAATTTTAGACATATCATACGAGATGTGCATGGAAGAGGATCCCAACAAGACAGATTAGGTAGTAGATTACAACAACTCAATGAATATCCCTTGTATTGATGTAATAGGTGCGTAGGGATAGTTATTAGTATGTGATGCTTAGCAGAATTTGGGGCTTCATGTCCTAGCATGCTGTTTTGATGTTTTGTAATGTTCACTTGGTAAATCAAATATTTACTTACCAAAAGAAAGTCCACAACCAGTGACATAGGAAAGAACTGATATAATTTTAATAACATATTAAATCAACTAATTAACTCTGAAAATGCAACTATTCAGCCCCATATTTTTCAAGAGTGCAAAAACTATCTTTTAGTACTTGTATGTTGTACATTTAGCAGAACAAGACAGGCAAAAAGACAACATGCCCAGAGTAACAGTTTACAACACAATCAATGCATATAGAGTGTATTGTTCAACAGTTCAACAACCACCTTCTAATATTTAAAAGAGAAATAAGTTTCAGAAAAGATTACACCTACCTGCTCAAGAAAGCCGAGAGTACAAAGGCCACCTATTTGGTTTAAGGAAATATCAACAACTATGTTCTGCACAATGCATTTTACAAGCTTAACCTGCCATATGAGAGTAAAATGTCAGGGGTCACAGCTTTAGTATTAACAATAATACACTAAAGATATGAATTTGCTAGGAACAGGAGAATAAAGTTGGTGAGATGCATGTGTTTTTTTTTTTTTTTTGAGAAAAGGGTAACTTTGTATTCATAGAAAAAATTCATCATCCAAGAAATGATGAATTGGAAACTTACATCCCATAGTGTGATGGGCCCACCCCATACAGTTTATCAGATTACAAGTTTCCTAAGAACTCTACTACTTCTACCACCTCCCCCACCAAATCTTGTTTACACCAAAAAAATAGAAGACTAATACAGTTTGTTTTAATCCTCTGACAAGTAATTTTCTGTCCTTCAAAGCACCTAGTGTTTCTTTCATTCCAGATGGACCACCAGATACATGATGCATCTGTAACATGAAGGGAATATGCAGGACATGATACTACACAGCAAATTTGCAGTAGAGCTTTGGGCATTGATATACTACCTTTTTTTTATAACTTGGTAATCCTCTGAAAGAGTGGCGGATGATGTGGCTAGTTGGAGGGTAGAGAAATGGAGTCCGGGAAAGATACAAAAGGCAATCCTCTTTGCATGGTTCAAACAATTTAGGGAAAAAGGATCAGCCAAGAACTTAGGAGTGGAGAGACCAGTGTAGAAAGTCAACATAGTTCTTTTATTCCATTTGTACTTTTGGTTTGAAGATCCCTTTTATATACCTAGTTGGTTGTACTTCAAAAACTTAAGAGGTATTCATGTCTAAACGTGACATAGTCTTGGTGCTCTTCATAAAAAAGATCTTGATTTACCCCACCACCAAATATGATGTTAGCTAAATTAGTAAAGGTAGCAATTTAATGTTTCCAGTGTATTATGTGAAAAAGCAAAGGAGAGAGCGATCAAAGGATAGAAAAAGAAAAGAAAAGGAAAGGCAAAAATTATAAACCTAATGCAAGCACAGGAAATACAGCTCACATGATGACAAGTTATATCATGGAAATAAACATGGAAATCAAAGTTGAACTTGATGATTATGACAATTCAGATACTTCACTAAATCAATCATTGATACAAACAACTAAAGTTCAGTTAACCTTGTTAAAGTATGTCACCATCTCATGTAAAAGCTTCAATTGTTAGAGAGCACACTTAAATTTACATAATTGTGTGTTCAACACGCTCCCTCATGTGCATTCATGTGTGGGCCTGATTCTTTTTTCAGGGGCCAAGCATATGAAATTTCGTTTTAATAATGGATGGTGGTGAAACTCAAACCAAAGACCCCTGCCGGTTCTAATACCATGTTTAAGTATGCGACCATCTCATCCCGCGGTTAGAAAGAGCACGCTTTAATTTACTAATGATGTATCAACAAACCTTATTTAATTCACAACTGACAACAACAGCCAACCTAGATTTTCCAACTTTTTCAGTAAGAACATAATAGAAATAAAATCATTTTTGAGCAGCACAATCAAAGAATTAGGCCTCTAGCAATCAAAGCCGAACGCTTGAGATTGCACGCGCCAACTAAAAGGTTTACTAATTTCCCAGAACAGGACTTTCAAAATTTCAACATTTAAGTACCAAGAACAAACCTTATCTTTCCTTAAAAAGGGGGACACACCTCAAAATAAGATATTTTTCATAAGTAAAAGCTTAGAAAGTAAACCAACAACATCAAACATAAAGACCAGATACCAGTCTTGCAAGATGCTTTGTGCCTGATAACACACCATCACATAAAATGGGACGGAGCTAGCATAACATATTGAACAGTACAACTAAAATAAATTTAGCACCTCAGCACGAATCAACTGAACATCTTTTACAGCGAATTCTGTATCCTTATTTCGATCTTCTGCTTCAAGTGTAGACACCATATCATCAGCAAAAGCATCCTCAAAATCTTTTCCAACAAATGCGGTCAAATCAATATCTCCATCAGGAAGATAGGTCTTTAATGGGACAGAACCGTAAGGGAATACCTGAAATTGGTTCCAATAAAACATTTCATTTAAGATTTGGACTCAAAGCACAAAATTAACATTGACTGCAAATATAGAATATGAAAACATTAAAATTGTAGAAATACCTATCTGCAATCTTTGCATTTGGAAAAAAAAACTCTAAACCAAAAACAAATTTGTCTTGAACTATCCTGTCTCCAACTGAGTAAAGGAAATGATTTATCATAAAATGTGTCAAAAGAGATTTACTGTTCTTTTATTTTATTTTATTTTTAAAAAAAAAGAGATTTACTGTTCTTTCACCAGTTTCCCTAGCCCTAGCTGTCCTCTTCCCTCCACAGAAGTTGCTCCTCTTAAACCTGAACTAATATTATACTTCATGGAGACCAACTCTAAATAGACAAGCCACCATGTCACCATACCTCTAATTAACCATGCTATCATCAGCCATCAAAAGATATAGATAAATGGGCCTACATTAATAACAAATTCGAAATGAAAGCAGTCACCAAACATGGTTAGAACAATGTTCATACTGCCTCACTATCTTCTTTTCGTTGACAAGTTGTGTATCTTCTCATCTAGGATTAGTCTGGAGGATTTCTAGTCTAATGAAACTTTCTTAATCATAGCAGTGCATTTGAAAGGAAGTTTTGCTATGGATAAACAATTTGGACACCTGAACCATGGATCTAACACCATGCATGCACCAGCATAACCATAATTCAAGATGCATCAAATTAAAATTGTAGAAATATGAAGACCTGTCAAACCTTTGCATTTGAAAAAAGATAAAGAAAAACTCCAAATAAAAAAATATGTCCCACTACCTCTAATTAACCATGGTACATCACCCAACAAAAGATATAGATAAATACGTCTTCACTAATAACATATCCGAAATGGAAGCAAGTCACCTAACACGGTTAGAATATTATAGTTCATACTACCTAGCTATCTTCTTTTTGTTAATATTGCCTAGCTATCTTCTATGTAGCTCGGACTCTCCAAAGTTGATGCCGCACCCATGTCGGATCCTCAAAAAATGCACTACTTTTTGAGGATCAGACATGCACCCATTGCCATTTTTAAAGATTCCAAGCAACATAGGCTATCTTGTCATATAGAGGGCTAGTCCAGCGGCTTTTTAGTCTAATTTTACTTTCTTAATTATAGTAGCGCATTTGAAAGGATGTTTTTTTCAAGGATAAGCAATTTGGACACCTGAACCATGGATCTAGCACCATGCATGCACCAGTGTAACCATGATTCATAGATGTACTATCAAATTGAAACTATAACCTCATCAAATGATCCAATAGCAATTTTTGAATGCTAAATTTAGCAATTTAAATCATTATCCTCATGTTGTACCATTAACAAGCATTTTCTGACTTTAAATACAAACCAAACCTTCAGAAAAATGTGATGTTAACCATCTTATCTTAACAACATCACCATTTTATACCTCAAAATATTCCATCTGAATTAAGAAAAAACTGTGACCTAAATAATACCCTAGGGCTTCAGTTCAATGATAATACACTAGTACATGATGTAAAATTTAGGTGCACGTTCCTCCCATGGACCAAAAGTCGAGTAGTATGTAAGTGGAGAAGGGTAGAAGGACAGACCCATTATTCATCAAGTTCCAAACCGTGCTTCAGTTGGAATTTCTCAATGGTTTGTTGTATGACTAATTGCAACCTTATTCCCATTCCATAAATTGAAGTGATCTACCTATTAGAGGTAGTATTGTCATATAACTCTCCTTCTCCTGTTGATCTTTCAAGCCCCACCCCCTTCTCGTTAATACTTGACTTCACACCACCATTATTCTGCTCCTATGCTCAATAAGATATAGCAACGGCATCAACAATCAACAAGTAAGCAAAACCATGCCCTAAACATGATCATAATACACTGAGTCAATAAATATAAAGCCTGTTTGGCCAAGCGTTTTTAGGTCAGAAGCACTTTTTTTTTCCAATTAATAACATATTTGAAATGGAAACAAATCACTACGGTTAGAATATTATTGTTCATACTGCCTAGCTATCTTCTTTTTGTTGAGAAGTTGTGTATCTTGTAATCTAGGTTTAGTCCAAAGGCTTTCTACTCTAATTTTACTTTCTTAATTATAGTAGTGCATTTGAAAGGAAGTTTTATTATGGATAGATAATTTAGACACCTGAACCATGGATCTAGCACCATTTGAACCACGATTCACAGATGCACCTGCACATTAAAATTGTGACCTCATCAAGTGATTCAATAGCGATTTTGGAATGCTAAATTTAGCAATTTAAATCATTATCCTCATGTTTTACCATTTACAAACATCTTTTGGCTTTAACTACAAATCAAACCTTCAGAGAGATGTTACCCATCTTCTCTAAACAACTTTACCATTTTATACCTTAAATATTCCATCCAAATTGACTAAAAAAATAAATATATATATATATATATATATATTCCATCTAAATTAAGAAATGTGTAATCTAAATAATGCCCTAGGGCATTGGTTCAATGATCATAGCCTAGTGTATGATGTGAAAGTTAGGTGCACATTCCCTTCCATGGACAAAAAGTGCAGTATGTAAGTGGAGAAGGGTACAAGGACAGACCCATTATTCACCAAGTTCCAAACCATGCCTTGATGGTTTGTTCTATGGAAAAATTGCAACCTTGTTCCCATTCCATAAATTGAAGTGATCTACCTATTAGGTATCTCTGGCATATAAATCTCCTTCTCCTCTTGATATCTACACCCACTGCCCCGCCCTTTTTGTTAATACTTTGACTTCACTCCACCGTTATTCTGCTCCTATGTTCAATAAATTATAGCAACAGCATGGACAATCAACAAGTAAGTTTCTATGTAAGCAAAACTATGCCCTAAACCTGATCATAAATACACCGAGTCAATAAATATACCACTTAATGGATGAGCTGCACTGATCAAAATTATCACTTACATAAACTAGAATTCAAACCAAACATTGTTTTCCTTTGATTGATAAAGATCAACCAAACAACTAAATTTCAACTCTCTCTCAACATAATATAAATGCTGCACT